>NC_142798.1:13389470-13427902 GCF_049724085.1 Artemia sp. Qi Xiang Cuo | reverse complement strand
ATCAATCCTCAAAGGAATTCCTTACAGGATTGACCGTTTTCCCGTCATGTCTTTGGGTTGGATTCTTTTCCACTTTTTCCCTTGTAAACAGATGGATATAATGGGAATTTCAAGGCGAAATATTTAAAAGTTAAAATAATGTCAAGAATAAACCATTCAAAGACTCATAATCTTATAGCAATGGTTGAAGGTTACCCGTATTTATTTGACACCAGTCACAAAGAGTATAAAAACATAAAGAAAAAGCAGCAGATATGGGAGGAAATATCGCTTTTTCTCAATGAACCAGGTAGGTTTACTCAACTTGCTAGGCTATAAGCAAATGGTTATATTCCTGCTGGAAGCACAGACTTATCAGTCATCACAATTTTCTGCCTGATGAAGTTGGATTTTAGTTTTTTTTCCAGTTCAGTCTATTGAAAGTAAAAATTATTTAAGAATATCAATAGCCTAGCCCAAGTTGCATGATAGGCCTAGCCCTGACCTAGGCTTATTTAACATATCTTTTTTTTAAATTAAAGTAAATAAGATTTCATGTAAATAGAAGCCATAAAATTCCCATTTTTATACTAAAAGCTAGACAATATTAACAAGTAGGCTATAGTCATGGCCTAGGGCCCTAACAAGTAGGCCCAGGTAACCCAAAGTAGCCTACTTGGGTGGTGCACAAACTCAGGTGTATATTTTAGATAAAGTCTAGCTTTCATAAGTATAGACAAAATGTTCCTGCTCTTGGATTAGTTGTATATACCTATCAATTTAGACAGTTAGGACTAGGACTAGGCAAGTTGGGATTGGCTGACCACATTGTCAGAAAATGTTTTTGTTCAAAATAAAATTAGGGCAAAAGTTAAACCTACAGCCTTACTTATTTATTAAGTACAAATATTCAGCTTTACAAGACAGTTATCTTTGATTAAATATATCCAAGATTGAATGTGTCTCTGATCTACATTACTTTTCTCTCAGTTTAAGATTAAATGTCCAAAGTTTGGCAACATTTTTCAAATTTGAGCTCTAACTTTAAATGTATGTCCAAGATAAAGCTCAACTTTTGACTGTTGTTGTATATGGAAAATTCCAAAATGTATCGCCCTTTTGATAAGATATTCAGTAAATTTATAGGTGATACTGTAATTTAGCTAGGATAAAAGTGAAGACATGATTTGATCCTTGTTTTATGCTCTTTCATAATACAATAATTGCTTCTGTTGCAAATTGTATCTTGATCCCTTAAAGGGGCCCTAAAGGTATTTCATATGAATTATGAAAGAGCATAGAAAAAGCATCAAATGATGTTTTCACTTTCATCCTAGCTAAATTCTATGGCCCACTGCACATTTACCTTGAACTTTACCCCCCTAATGTGCAAACATATACCCTGAATTGTTGATGGGAAAGTTTAAAATTGCAAAATTCAGCACTATTTTTATGGATTCATTTGAAAAACTTGAAACAGTAGGAAAACGTTTTATATTTGAGTTGCCTAATAAATGAGATTAAAATTTTTATGAATAAGTATATTACTCTTGAACAACTTATTTATAAAATAGTAACAAGTTTTTAACCACTTTTCAATAACTTAACTAGTGTTGATAACTTCTTTGTGGGGTTACAAAAATGATATACCTTTTGGGCTTCTTTAAGGGCTCAAGATGGAATTTACAACAGAAGCAATTATTGTATTATGAAGGAGCATAAAAAAGGCATCAAATGACATTTTCACTTTCATCCTAGCTAAATTATAGTGCCACCTAGAAATTTACCAGATATTAAAGTTAATCACATTTATTAAGAAGAACTTAGACAAATTCAATGATGAAATAATCCAATTTCAAGGTCACCTGACAAGAGATTTAACAGTAATTTAATTATTGAAGCTGTGATAAGCTGTCAAACTGCTTCATACCTTAGTCTGGGGTATAGTTCTAGTTGAGGAGATTCTTGCTAACTTTTGAAGTAGCTGAGCTAGGTAAATGATAAATTCAGTAATGAATACAGAGCCGTATTTATGGGAAAGTTATACCAATCTGACAACTCTCCCTTTCCCTTGTTTCTTGGGCTTAGAAGATAGTACAATGACAGGTCCTATAGGACCCATTTCTAAATTTTGAAAAAAAAGTGTTATGTTCTATTGGTTTTTCTGTTTTTTTTTAGTGGCTTTTGTTTTGAAAGTGCAGTTTCTATTTTTTAGCCTAAAATTAAAGTCATTTCAAGGCTCTTTCCCTCTTGTTCAAAATGGATTTTCACTTTATAAAACCATAAAAATCAGGACTAGGCAAATGTACTGTGCTCAAAACTTTTTCTTGTGAGTTATTTGAGAAGTTCATCGATCTCCCAATATTCACTTTTATAACAATAAATTTATAAAGCATCATCAAAGATTAGTGCCCTTTACAGGGGGGACATGGACGTCTAAATAACTCGCTAGGAAATATCCAAAAGGCTTTACATTTATACTTGGTAGTTTTACCCACCTTCCTCAACCACTTTCCAAGACAGACAAAAGGCCCCTTATCTACAGTTTTACAGAAGAGTTGTGCCATTCAACATCATTTGCAAATATAATGGTTGTTACTGCAAAAATTGTTTTTCCTCTTCCTCTAATTTGCCAGATATAGCTGTGGTCTATATACAAAACTTTTGGTGTCCTGTTGTTTTTCATAATTTTTTATTGCTACTTTTTTCTAATCAACAATTTTCTATTAAATGAGAAAACAATGTAACACTGGGACTCTTTTGAAAAAAAAACTTCCATAATTGTGAACAATACATTAAAAAAACCATAAATAAATTAATTATCACATTCGTCGTAGTGTAATATACCCCCCCCCCCAATGCAGCAAAGTATATTCTTAACATTTTTTACTGTTGCATAACTGTGTTTTTCCTGACCGTCGAGTTGTGTTTGGTGTAGAAAAATTAAGAAGAGAAGAGTTGCCAGACTAGAACAATGGTTTTAGATTGGTTTTTAAAAGGTAGAGGTGAATTCTTGATATGATATAGTCAGGCTCAATAACTGCTAAAAGTGCTTCATTTAGAGGAAGCAGTTTTACTATTAGTGGCTAAAATTGGAGCACTAATAAATGCAATGATGTTCAATATAAAAAAAATACAGCACAGTAAAGTGTTTATGTTGTTTATCAAAGGTCACAGTATGTTTTTAATTGTTAATATTTTTCCATGCTTTTTTTATAAAAAAAATTGTTGTAAATTGTATTGTCATGCCTTGGCTATGCCACTTAAATATGTCAACAACGTATTTTTAAACTTCTTTAAGGATGGGTTTTTACTGTTGACCTGCTTTAAATAGTCTGCAATTTTTTTTTAACTTTTTAGAAAATTACATCATAGAGATCTTGTTTATAAACAAATTTATTATTTATTTGTCTCTATAATTTTTTCTATTCATAATGGACCCTAATTTTTGTCTTGTGCCTTGATATGAGCCTAACACTGTTGTAATCTAATGGTCGCTTGAACATCTTTTTTTTTCACATGAGTTGTCATCTTGAAATTATTTCATTTGCAGTGGGATGGTGTAGAGAAACGTGGGGTTACCTGAGGAGCGAGTTTTTTAAGAAACTATCAGCCAGAAAAGAAAAAAGGAGTGGTGATGGAGGAGGAGACGACATCTACATAAAATGGCCACATTTTAAAGCACTGCAATTTTTGATCAAGTACCACAAACCCCGACTGTAAGTAATATATTATCTTAAATGAGAACTCTAGCAATAGGTTTGAAATTCTCAAAAGACTGACAAAAGTCAAGAGGTATGGACAACAATCATTGACAGAAATTAAAACATGTGAAAGGATATAAATGAAAGGCCTATATATTGTAAGATGGGTCAACCAGCAGTACTGCCCTATTCCCATTGTTGGTAATACTACTGTTTTATTGAAATTAATCACTTAGAGTTTGTTTTATTATTGTTATTTACTCTTTTTTTGCTTTAGTCATTTAACTTTTTCTCTTTTGAATAAGCTTCTAAATTTGGAAAATTAATTTTCACATTCAATAATTTTTAGTTTAATTTGAGATTGATGTTATTATGTTCTCTCATTTTGTATCATCAAAGTAACTAAATCACAAGAGACATGAATTCTATGATATGAGGTTAGAAAACCTTAGAATTTTGAATGATTCTCTAGCCCTTTAGCTAAGTTTGTTTTCTCCAAAACAAAGTTGATGTATAGATTTCTACTTATTTTAATATAAAACCACCCTTAGCCGATAGTAGGTGGTAAGAGACTAGCAATGCTATAGCCACAATTTGTGTTTGAGGATGTGATTATTATAGAAGTAAATGAGAAATCCTCTAATTGCTCCTAGCTGCAATTTAAGGTAATTAAAAAATGCAATAATCGTAGCAACAGACTTATTTTGTTACCCCCCTCCCCCGGCCCTGTTCTTTTGGAAAGGATGAAATAAATTTTCTGAAAAACCAAAATTATGCTGAAAATTTTCAATTTGCCAAAAAAGGTTGAAAATAACATTTTAAAAGTAGTTTTTACACCTGAATGTCACCAAGATATGCATCGTTTCCTATATTTGCAACTTGAATAATTATTTTACAGAATAAATGCCTTTAAAAGTAAAATTTTTCTTCAAATGGTACAAGAATCTCCTACTATTTCTTCCAATTCATGCATGATAGTGATGTGGTCAATAGTTATGTCTGGAAAACCCATCTGACTGATTGGTCATTTCTTTTCTTCAATAAACTTTCTTTTATAGGACTTCTGGAAATTTAGAAGAAGAATATGTGATTGACATAGAAGTGGAAAAAGATTTAATAGCTGAAGACAGCAATACTTACACTGACTTCACCACCTTTGCTCAAGGACCATGCACTTCTACAGCTGCTACTGTGCAACCAACTTGTCTGTCTCCAAATTTTCATACAGGACAGATTGACAGTGTTTTCCCAATTGAATCTACAATAATTAGGACACCTACACCTACAAGGACACCTATTACACCTACACCTACAAGGACACCTACACCTACAAGGTCAACCAATAATTCAGGTTTTAAAAGAAAGGGAACTACTGATCAATTGCCCAGGGAAAATGCAATTAAGCTGATGGAAACAGCCAACAGTATGCTAAATAAAATCCTAGAGGGAAAGAACACCACAGGTAGGGATTCCCACAATGCCGGTTTTTGTGAGACCTTGTGCAAAGACCTTGATTCTTTACCATTGGTCAAACAAGCAAAACTCAGGGCAGAAATTTCGAGGCTGATTGCAGACGCAATAGAAGGCTAACTCTAATGTCAAAAATGTCAATCTGAAAGATAGTTTCAAGAGCTTTTACTTTAGTTTTAGCAGTGCATATGATTTTGTAACTTCTCTGACCTCTTGCAGTTTGATGATTTAATTTTTTATGTGACTTATTTTTTGTATAAAATTTTTATACATAACTATTAAAATTTGTTGATATACTAAAACAGTGATAGAAAGGTAATATTTCATTTGTTTGTATTATCATATTTGTTGTTGACCTACTGAAAATCCAAATAAGCATTCTGACGAGTCATGTGTAGGTTAAATTATATCTATATTTGTCATGCGTCTTGTTAAACCAATATGAATAATTCCTAATCAGGATGGTCCGGTGAAAGGGTAAAACTTTACATACAACAGTTTTAAATTTGCAAAAATTCTTTGAATTGTTATTTTTTTCACTTGTCAGACTTGTTTCAATACCTCTCTTGTAGTCTTTATTTGGTAATTTAAATTTGTTACTCCATCAACTAGTTATATTGTAACCATAAAAACAAAACGTGTATTTAGGGTAATCTTAAAATGCCGAACTGAAAGATAGTTTTTATGTGTTACCTATCCCTCTTTTTTTCAAGATGAGATGTCATTAACACGCTCTATATATATGCCAACACCTTTCTTATAAGAAAAGTAGATCCAGCAATTGTTTTTACATACCTAAAAAATATGTACATAAAGCACTGCTTTATTTCTTGATTAATAGTATTTTTATTTTCGTGTGTGGACACAAGACTTACCAAACTGAGTCAAGGCTTAAGCCACAAAGCCCAATTGCCTCCAAATAATATTATTAATCTTATCCAATATTAAAGGAACTTATTTGTTTTGACAAAATCTTTAGGAATTGAAACATCTAAAGCAACTACAACTGATATGTTAGAACTTAAAAATTACTTGGGAATGTTTTAACTTAACTTTTTGGTTTACATAAAAACAAGAATATATTTGTCTTATACAGGCTCCTTAAAATTTTCCCCTTAAATTGCTGTTCTGTCTCTCCTTCTTCCTTGAATCTCTCTACATATATTTAATTTTGGAACTGTAGATACCTTTAATTTTTCATAAGATTAAAACACAGGAAAAAACAAGTCTAGAAAAGCCCATTTTCAACAGAAGTCCTTTGCCATGACAACTCGCCATTTCAAACAAAGTAGTCTTTAAATTTGTCTCTTATGCTTATTGCACTTGCTGTTGCATTGTTACTCGAAAGCCTTCCAACACTAGGAAGCGTTGGAGTGTTTCGCCATGTCCCCTGAATTATGCAGCCATTAACCTCACGATCAATAGTTCTTTGACAGACATATCTTCTGCTAAGGTCTGAAGTAATTAAGTAATTGTTCAAAACACAAACAGCTTTCACAATTTCATCAACAGTTGTTACTGAGGCTTGTAAACGACCCCTTAAAATTTGGAATCTGGCTGTTAAAATGCCAAAAGCATTCTCCACAATGCGTCTGGCTCTGGATAATCCATGATTGAAAAGTTTTTGTTGATATGAAAGGCCCTCATAGCGTGGAAAAGGCCTCATAAAATTTTCCTTCAGCGGAAATGCTTCATCTCCAACAAACACATGAGGAACTTCAGTGTCAGAATAAGGTAATGCTTTGGGAAGTGGGATAGGCAATCTACCATGATTTAGAGCCTTGCCAAATCCAGATCGAGAAAAAACTGTGCTGTCATTTTCTTTGCCCTTTGCTCCAACATCAATATAGATAAACCGATAGCGGGCATCAACAACAGCTAGTAAAACTAGACTGAAAAACTCATTAAAATTGAAAAAGTCCGACCCACTATTAGGGAGACTGGATTTCACAATGCTTCCCATCTACTGCCCCTATGCAATTAGGAAACTGCCACAGATCCTGAAACTCTTTGGCTATGACCTGAAAATCATCAAGCTCAGGTGGTTTCATGTACAAAGGCTGAAGCTGATTCCAAATTGCCTTGCAGGTTTCTCTGATTATTCCAGAAACTGTTGATCGTCCAACTCTGTAAGCCAAAGAAATGCTTGCCATACTGTCGCCACTTGCAAGATACCTAAGAAAAATAAAAGTTTATGTTAAAAGAGCTTCCTAAAAGCTACTGAATAACTAGAATTGCATTTTGAAAAGTAGGGGAGTAAAAGTCCACTTTTAATAAAAGTTTTCAAAGTATTGAGAAAAGTTGAAAAATTATTTAAGGACAGAGAGAAGGTTAGGTCAAGAAATAAAAAGTTGTGATATTTTTTATGCATTTCTAATCGTAA
Source organism: Artemia sp. Qi Xiang Cuo (assembly GCF_049724085.1). Classification (NCBI taxonomy): domain Eukaryota; kingdom Metazoa; phylum Arthropoda; class Branchiopoda; order Anostraca; family Artemiidae; genus Artemia; species Artemia sp. Qi Xiang Cuo. The sequence goes on along the minus strand of NC_142798.1, from coordinate 13,420,366 downwards.
ATAACGTAATCTTTCCCTGTTTTTTTTTTTATTTTACAATGTTGTTGAAAGCAAATGTGTATTAAGAAAGCTCTTTTATTATTAAGGGACTGTGAAAATGTTTCCAACCCTTTGGCACTCCTTTAGGGAAAGTTTAATCCATATTTCTAAGGTTACAAAACTTATTTGTAATGGCTTTTGATAATCAACTCTAAAATGAATAAAATTTTAATATTTTGAATAAGCATAAATAAAAGATTCTGCACATGCTCATATTGTAATCAAAGATTAACATATTTAATTGTTTCTTCTGCAAAGCTTTCATTAAACTTTACATAGCTTTAAGAAAGAAATTATCAGGCTTTAAACTTCTGATGGTTGTCTTTAAACTTATAAATCTTATGTGTTTATTACCATAAAAAGCCAATTATTTTGATGTACAAACAGTTATCAAAACTCCTTATTAGAAATTTGGCTACTATTAGCAAGAGTTGCTTCTTACTTAAAGTTCATTGCCATAAAGTGTTTGATACATACTACAAACTAGCAAGTGTTTTGGAGAACAGATATTGTTTTCCTTACCCTTGTCAAATGTATATAGCAGGTCTTACAGCAGGTCAAATTTATCTCAACAGAGCTAGCCTGATCAATGCCTAAAAAAATGAATTAAAAATAAAAGACCACAAAACATGCGACATTTGTGATATTACTTGCATCAACAAAGGAAGTGGTTATGAGAATGCCATTATTGTTAAAAAAAAAAATACTAGATAAAAAAAATAATCATTTAGCAGATATGGTTTTAAAACTAAACAAAAAAAATCAATATTGAAATAATAACAGGTGTTTAATAAAGTTCAAAAAAAAATAATGTATTGGAAAATTTATAAAAAAAACTTGTGATTTTTTTTTGAATTTTTCACAAACATATATATGAAAATTCATACTGCATAAATTTTACTGGAAGATATGTCTTTACATGTTTGGTAGCCCTCCCCCTCCTTTGGCTACATCATGGCTTGTAAATATAAACTTTCTAATAAGCTTATTAAGTACCACTGTGTCTTCCACTAAGGAAACCTAACAACCAACAATGAAAATTTATTTATTTGAATCCTTACTTACAATGCAATGAGAAAAATAGGAATATTATCTACTTAGTCCGCAAAATCCAGCAATGCATGTTCTAAACTGGCATGACTTCTTGTTCCCTCATTAGGGGTTGGTGTAAAACCTAAAGTTGTGATTCTTTAGTTTGCACCTAAGATATTGAATAAAATTCTAGGTCTCAAACAAGGTGGAGGGGGGAATATGCCCAGATTCTCCTATTTTTTTTTTTAATGTGTTTGTATTTTTCTTCAACAACATTCAATTGATCAGTGTTCAATATATCCAAGCATGAAAGTTGCTAAATGACCTAATATCAATGCAAGAGTTAAAAACGTGCAAAAAATAAAAAGTATACCTTAGAGTTAATGCCAGGCATGCTTTAACCTTAATGGCTGGACGCATCACAGTGTCCTCTGTAGTTATTTTGTTTTCAATAGAGGAAGCCACATAGTTAAGTTGCTCTGAGGTCATACTGTAAGTGGCAAAGAAGAGGTCTGGATCCATTTTTTCCATTTCCTGGGTCAAAGCTGCATAAAAACCATGCACATCCCTAAGCTGAAATGTAACAATTCGTTAGTTCAGATCTAGCCTAATGCTTCCAAATATGAATTAACAATAAAAGACCACAAAACATGTCCAATTTGTGATATTAGTTGCATCAAAAAAGTAAGTGGTTATGAGAATACCAGTCTTATTCTTATTTTACTTGATAAAAGAACCATCAATTAGCAGATATGCCTTAAAAACTTAAAACAAATAATTGCTCTTGAAAGAATAAAAGCTGTTGAATAAAGTTCACAAAAAATAACCTGTTTTTTGTACAAGAACCATGTTTAAATAATTCTATAGCAACCTTCTTGACTTTAATTTGAGCTGATATTTCACTATTTGGATTAGAAGGATTGGTTGTCTTAGCTGTGGTATAGTATGCTCTTGTTAGCTTTTAATTAATTAAATTAGGACTAGCAAAATTATGTCTTCATTGATTGAGAGTCAAGTGAAATTAATAACAAAAAGTTTATACAGATAACCAAAAAAAAAACACGAGAAGTATCAATCTAATATGACAATTAGCTTTAATTATTCTTAAAAAAACTAGATAAGGCTCATTTTAATTATAAACTTGACAAACTTTATGAAGGAAATTACAGAAATGGTTTTCAAGATTTTCATCTATTGATGAAAGAAAGTCACAATTTTGGGAACCGGGATTTCTTCAAAACTTTAACTTAGGAACCCAGTCCAGTTCTAAAATTGCTCACATGGTAGTATGCCTGAGACTCTAGGCAGGCAAGCCTATTAGGCGTAGGATGCTTGTTTACCTGTGACTCCAATCAAATTCAGCCCCCCTTTTGCATACAAGTCCAGTCAACCTTGTCTATCATGAGTCAGCCCAGAAATGCTGATCATCCCTAAAGTTTGGGAGCCCAGAAAGGTTCTGCCCAAAGTTGCATGGATGGATGATATACTACCTATCAAAAAGTAAAAATGACATAAGTTTTTAAACAGTCCTGACAAAGGCTTATGCCAGCTGTGCCTCTCCACTCAGACTATATGTCTTGGTTTTTTCTCTAATTAGCCATGAATTGATGCAAGCAACTTTATTTTAATTGGGAAACAGGATAAGCATGATGCAAGCAGGGTTGTTATAGGTAAATTTGTAGTTGACAACATAATTTATTTACAATGACTTGATGCCTTTGTAACCCAATAATTACTTGTAAGGATTATTTTAAGGACTTCTTTTTCCTTTGTCTTAATAATAAAATGTTATTTTGAAAAAATTTTGTAGGTATTTCTAAAAACAACTTGAAACCCTCTTGAAAAACAGCTTGGCATTTTTTTGCCAGTTTTTTTAGTTGTAGTGCTATTTTTATATTTTATTTTTTGGTTTTATGACTCCAAAATGCAAAATTGGTCCTTTGGGGTTTGTGATAGACTTTTTTTGAAATAAATATTTTATCTTTTAAACCTCTCAAAAATGGCATCTGTTTTGCCATGATGTCATTTTCAAGGTTTTAGGCTCTTTTTAAAATCCCTGCAAATTTGTCTTCAAAATTCTTTTTTACTATTAAAGCTAAAGAAAAAAATAATTACTAATCCTCAATCAACTACAAATGGTTATTTTTGTTAGTAAAATCCTAGTTTAGCTACTTATTTTATCTTGGAAAGGGGTTAGGAAAGGGAAACATTCAGTAATGATTCCAGGGCCAAAAACATACTCTGGGAAGGTATTGTTAAGCTTCCATCTTAACCCTCTTCTGATTTCTAAGTCTTAGAAATTTCCTACTTGACAGGTCAACATATATTGAAATTTTGAAAAACAATATATTACCTTAATTTTCAGTTATCATTTTGTCTTTCTGTAGTTTCATAAGACAACCATTTTTAAAGGTCCCTGTCCTGTAGAGGGAGGAGTGGAAGTAGTTACTACCACTGGAATTAAGTACAAAACTAGAATTTTACCATTTTTTCTAAATAGTAAGTTTTTTTTAGGAACAAGTTGACAGTTTTTTTTATTTATGTTGTCTCTTTACCCTTTTGGTTCTCCTTGAGAGCTTAAAATGTAATTTGCCAGAGAAGAGATTACTGAATAATAAAAGCATCATAAAAAATAATTGGGTGATGTATTTACTTTTATCCTAGGTACATTATGTTGAAAATGGTAAAATTCTACTTTAGCTACATTTGGCTATCTTGAAAAGGGGTTTGGTTAGGGAAATGAAACTTTCAGGGATAGATCTACAGGCTTAAGTATGTCCTGGGAAGGTATTTTGAAGTACCCACCTCCACTCCTTTCTCTAGAGGGTCCTGACCTTTGATGAACTTTAAAAATCAGTGTGTTATAAAGATGAAACTTGTAAAATAGATCTTATGCTTAAAATGAAGTACAACAAAATTGTTTTCAGCTTCAGAACTTTTCTCAATCCTGATTTATAAGGTTTTAAAGATATGCAAATACATTTCCTATATTTTGAAAAAAAAACATTGATATGTCTTAAGATTCTACTCAGACAACAGGAATTGGGTGTTCAGAACTAAATCCAGAGAAAAAGAAACTTATAACTGAAAATTAAGGTAAAATGTTGTTTTGTCAAAATATCAATACGTATGGACCTGTCATGTAGGCAAATTTCAGGACCCTCTAGAGGAAGGAGTGGAGGTAGGTACTTCAAAATACTTCCCTGATATATTTTAGTCTGTAGACACATCCCCGAAAGTTTCATTTTCCTAACCTTGCCCCTTTTCAAGATAGCTAAAGTAGAATTTTACCTTGCAAGCTTCAAATTGATGGTAGGCCTAACCAAAATGTAAACATAGGATTTTGGGCCAAATACCAACCTGCCATGCTGGGCGGACATGCCATCTCCTCTTATTTTTTTCTGAATTAACTAACTCCTCAGATTCTAGCAAACTGGAGCTAGCTAAAGCTACTGAAAACGCTACCAAGGCTAAGGATTCTGAGTCTGAATCATTCATGCTCTATTGATTTAAAATTTTTGCTTCCCTTTATGACGATTAATGCGTTCAAACACTTTCCCATGCGTGTGAACACTTTCCCATTGATCCTTGATAGTTTTCCCTAATCGTTTTCCCATCCGTGTGAACTAACTATTATGGCATTTCCCAATACTATCACTGCACTGAAAAAGTAAAATGGTTATCTTGCCATCTGACGGCTATCCCAAATATTAACAAAAACAATTTATGGTGACTATACAAACCTTGAACAATTTGCTTGGCTTTCTGAAGAAGTCCGAATGATAACTGTAGTAATGTAATAACCTAACAAACAATGGTAATAAAAAGGAAATTCATTTTGGCATAAAAAAGCATAGATTCCTACTGTTTCTTTCAAGAAAGAAAGATAGCATACCATTTTTTAGAAAAGTCGAAAAAATTGTGAATTGTTTGAGAAGCAAATTGGATAGAATGAGATGGCCAGTCGGTGGATCTGATTCATTTCAGGAGGGACTTAAATCCAAGTTTAGTAAAGGTGAAGATTAAAATTGAGATTCCTGCATATTCAACATGTTTAAACAAGGTTGAAAATCCTTTTCAGTGGTAGAGTTTCTATCTTATAGTTGAAAGTATGCATTAATGAGAAGGAGTGTGGATTATTTATGTGCGCTTCATGGCACCTTTTCAGTTACCACAGTTAAACTGTCCTGCTCAACCGACGTGTCCTGTCCCAGTAATTTACTCAGTTGTAAATCGAGTGCGTCGAACTGCGATTTACTGTAGAAATATAGCGGGGATCATCCATACATTTACCTGTCAGAAGCCAACACATATGTGACGTTTCACAAATATATTTTTGTGGAGGATACGTTTTTTAAGTCAACACCTATTGCTGCTAAGAGCGGCAGTTTCAGCCATTGCTAAAACTATCACGTAACAAGCTCATATGAGTAAAATGGGAAAAACAGAACCTACGTCTTAAAATAGCTCCTCATTTGTTTAGGGGGACTGTAAAAATGTATTTTAATCATACATATTTGCACATACACCGTTTAACTCTCCTAATTTCAAAGAACTGACGTATCTGAGTCATTTAGTTGAGAGCCTTTATATTAAAGTAGACAAAAATATGGAATGCTAAATGGAATAAGACAAATGTTATATCGGTATACTTTAATTGTTTGATTTAGTTCAAAATATTGATTCAGTTTTTTTTTGTCTTGGATAGAATTACTAGTTTCGTTGGTGTGCGATTTTTGTCCAAAAGCTTCCCGTAAATAACAATGTTAAAATACAGGTGCATGAATATAAAATAATAATGTAATAACGTTATAACGTAATAACGTTATTGATAAAGCCATTCAAAGTTTCAAAATAATCTTTGCAACAAGGAATTTCAATTACAAGTTCAACCAGTCAAAACTAAGATTTTTAGATGGACCTAGTCGCTGAATCCTTTTTTCATACGCTATGGCCCTCTTTGCCCAAGAACTTGCGTAGGTAAGTTGTTCCAAGCCACTTGGAGTAAAAATTTGGCCTTAATTAGGGGAACAGATGCTTTTTTTAAACTAGTTATTGTGTGTTTGGGTTCCCTAGCTCCAGGAAATTAGGAATAGAAGTTTAAAGTTGATACAAAAAACAGTTTTTGCCCATTTTAGGCTATATTAACTTTTAAAACAGGATCATCAAAATAAGACACTTTGCAATCAACAACTATATCGAGTGAGGTGGTATGTCTACAAATCTTCGATAAAAAAAATATTAGAAAAAAGCCTCAAACCAAAAAGTCAGCCTGAACAGTCCTTAAATTTCGTAATTGTCTTCACAACCCATAAGTTGCTACGCATACAATTTTACAAAACGTTAATATATTTACTAAAAAGAGGTCTACAAAAAGTATAGGTGGAGCTGATTCTTGTTTTTTGTGAAGCGAATATTAAGGATTTTGAAGCGAATTTCGGTAATTCTAGGTAGTCTATGCTATTATATCCAGTGAATTTTAGTAGTTCCAAGTAGTCTATGTTTTTATTTCCGTTGATTGTGTTTAACTGACGTCTTCTATAACTCAAATCACGAAAATAACAGCAAATAGACTAGATGGAGACGGGCAGATGGAGAGTTGGGCTGGTGGGCAGATGGTATCTGACATGGAAACAAAGCAAATAAACATTTAAATAAATGCGATATAAATTTATCTTCACATATCGTACAGTGAGGTAAGATGTCGGCCTTATACATTCAATTAACGTTGTCATGCGGTTTCATGCTCGGGTGCTCAAGATACAATCCAAGTTTTAAAAATATTTGCAGTACTTAGAGTTTCTTTTTTTAATAGCGGGAGCTGCAGCACATTAATAACTTGATAATTTTCTGCATGATCTTGCAATCAGAAATTTAACAACCGTATCTTTTACTAATGGAAGCCCATAACTTGATGGTGACCTGCTTGTTCTGGCAATTAGATATTTACCAGCCGTATAAACGGTCTGTCTATATAACAGAAATCATTGCCTCATGCCTCATAATAAACATCAACTATCTCGATTATGCAACCTTGGCAAGAGCGGTGGCCAACCTCTGTGCCAACCTCTGTGCAGGCGACTGAAACCAAAAATCTACTAGTATTTATTTACTAGATGTAATATTAAATTAAATAAACTAAATATTTATTGACTACAATATTTGATCAAATACTTACTATCTATAAAAATTTGCTACAGTATATTTGTTTAACATAATGTTGTAAAAGGCTTGATAGAAATTGAAATAAAAAAGGACCTCCAACTCTGCCCTACAAAATCAAAAAGTTATTTTTATTCATTAAGTTTTTTTTGTCAAATTTTAAATTTGGCTTGTTGAATCTTCGACAAGCAGAATCTGTCTCAATTAAGACACTGAGTCATCGGTCTTGTTTCATTTGATTGTCCATATTTATGATTATAACCAATTGTAAATTTAATTTTTTGGGGCTGTTCTCTTGATCTTATCACGTTTGATAGCTCAGGTGGTTTCAAAGAATCGTCAATAATAATTGTAAATTGTTTTTTTTGGGCCTGCTTACTGACATTTTATAACTGGTCACATTATAACCTGTAAGCTTAATCACATAGCGAGTTGATTTATCTGACAAAAAAATAAACTAATTTCAAAGATTTAAGGTATTTGTAAGTTTTAATTAAAACACTAAAATTATTTCTCAGGACCACAAAATTTTTACAGTTTAAATAATAACTAGCGATTTAAAAATTTGTCAACTTGTCATTCCATGTGCTTAAAACAAAAGAAATTTGGCAATGTTTTTGGAATATGAAATGGAAATGGTATTTGTATATTGTCTACTAAGCTTCAAACTTTTGATTTCTTTTTTGCGGTTTTTGAATTGTTGTATTCCCCTGTTAAAATACATATAAATATATTTGCAATTACAGTTTTTTACTTTTTACTTAATTTAATGCCTTTTCATTCTGCAGTCTCCTGCATATGGATTTTAACTGTCAGTTGTCTTTTAACCGCATACAATTTGATATAATTGGCTGTCTTCTCATACTGTAGTCTTTTCAAAAATATTTCATTATTAAAGCAAGTCCGATTTGTAACAACGATATCTACAAAGCTTCAAACTTTTGATTTTCTTATTTAAGGTTTTTGAATAGTTTTAATCCCTTCTTAAAATATATACAAATAATTTTGCAAATACCATTTTTTGCTCTAGACGTAATTTAATGTCTTCATACGGTATCTTTTCAAAGATATTTGATTTTTAATGAAAATCCAATTTCTAACAACGATTTTTACCAAGCTTCAGTTTCTGGGTTTCTTTTGAAGGTTTTTGAATTATTGTAATCCCTTTTTTAAATGTGTAAATTTTTTTTTGCGATTACCTGTTTTATATTTCGGGGGGTGTAATGGGTGGTGTTAACTGATTGTCTTATCAAATATATTTGATTATTGAAGCAAGACCGATTTCTAACACCGATTTTCTACTGAGCCTCAAACCTTTTGTTTTCTTTTTTAAAGTTTTTGAACTATTGCAATCCCTTGTTAAAATATATAAAAATATTTTTGCAATTCCAGTTTTTTACTTAATTTAATGTCTTTTGACGCTGCATTCTTCTATACATGGAGTTTTACTGTCGCTTGTCTTTTAACCGCATACAATTTGAAATGATTTCATACTGCATACTGTCTTTTCAAAAATATTTTATTATTAAAGCAAGTCCGATTTGTAACAACGATATCTTGAAGGCTTCAAACTTTGTTTTCTTTTTTAAGGCCTTTGAATGGTTTTAATCCCTTGTTAAAATATAGACAAATATTTTTGCAATTACACCAGTTTTTCGCTCTTTACGTAAGTTAATGAGAAAGAAAAGAAAAGGAGAAAGAAAAGTTCGTTTAAAAAGCCACGGGATGACACCATAAATAAGAAATAAGTTGAAACAGCAGTTAACAGCCAGCTTATGAAATCTCAGTGGTCTTTCATCAATTTCAGTGGGATCTCAAGGGGATAACTAAATCCCCTAGGGTCAAGATTCAAAATTTAGCCATTCTTAAAAAAGGAAGGTAGTATAATTTTTAAAGCACATATTATAACTTTATACGAGAGCAAAAATAAGGATCTTGAACTTTTTGTTTTGTCCGAGGGTTTGAAAGAGACATTCTGCAGAAACTACAGTTAGCATTCAAGTACAGATGCATTATTTTGGCATTTACAAAATAATGTATCGTAGTCTATGACTTACAGGTACCCAAATATCTATTTCCAATAATTGCCAGTCTCAAATACACCTACCAATATTATCAGTGCATAAAATACACTAGAGAAATGTTTCTCTCATTCTTATAAAGGAAGGAGATACGCCCTTTCGTTTCAAAGACACAACGAAATATTACATAGCTGACGTTGCATGAAGCCAAAGCAATCTTTTTCGCTTTGCTACTTGGTAAATGTGCAGACTGAGGGAAAACAATGTCCGAGTACAATGCAACAGCAAAAGAGCAGAAACGCGAATAACTTCTGCAAATAAACTAACACTATCTACTTTAATGTTCAGTATGGAAAATCATCGGTCGAGGGTGAAAACTCGAGGAATTCACTAATGATCCAGACCATTTTTCACATTTTCCTTCAGCGTTTGCGTTTTCTTATCAAACAAGCGTGTAAATTTTATACTGGTTCGAATAATAAATCGATAGCGGAAGAGTGCAATTTTTATCGCAATCATTAGAACACCTGATCTCTGTGGCCTGAACAGAAAAAAAAAATATGCTAAGGACAACAGTATTGACTGTCATACTTCCAATAACCAATTTTCGATGTTATGACGGTTCGAGGTTCTGACAGATTTTTTTGTCGATATTATGGCTGATTTTCTACTGCTCCTGACGGCTCGATGTTATGACGCCTTCCCCTTTTAAACTTGTATAACTTTTTCTACATTTTTGGCTTTATGCCATATCGAAATTAGCACTGTAATTAAGCGGATTCGGAACAATTTTATAACCAAATTATGCTCACCCCTCTCCCCCGAAAAAATCCCCTCCCCCAAATATGTATATATATATATATATATATATATATATATATATATATATATATATATATATATATATATATATATATATCCCAGTAGCAAATATTATATGTGAGGGACGGGCAAATTGCTTTACTTACAGCCTCTTTCCCACCTCAGGGACTCTGGGAGTATAACAGCCAAAAGGCATAGCTATTGAACCTATTAACTATTTTGAATCAAATGGCTATCTCAAAATTTTGATTTGATGTCTTTGGGTAAAAAAGGGAGGTGAAACGCGGGAGCTAGTTGCCCTCCAGTCTTTTTGGGCACTTCAAAACGGCACTAGAACTTACTATTTCCTTTTAAATTAGCCCTCTTCCGATCTTCTTGGGCCACTGGTTCGATACGATCACCTTTGGAAAAAATAAACAAAAAGAAAATACGCATCTGTGATTTTTCTTCTGGTAAAAATACAAAATTCTACATTTTTTAGATAGGAGCTTGAAACCTCTACTTTTTTAGATAGGGGCTGGGCTCTCTGATACGCTGAATCAGACAGTCGTTTTTCTAATATCGTTTGTCTTATTGGGGGTGTTTTACCCCTTTTTGATAAACAAACAAAATCTGTAGTTTTTGATCAGCTTAAAAAGCCGATTCTTTTAATGTATCCATTGATACCAAAATTCTGTTTTTAGAGTTTCAGTTACTGCTAGGCTGAGTCGCTTCATACTACGTTAGCACGTAACAGTTCGTTGGGACGAACTGTTTGATTATTAAATCTTACATATTTCCCAGCTTTTGTTTATTTACTGTTTTCCTTTGGAAAGACATTGTCTTTAAGAAAACGTGTGAAGTAAAAATGGAATGTTGGGAATATAAAATAAGCAAAAAAATTAGTATTTTTCGTAGTATTTTCATTGGAATTCGTAATTAATTATTAATTCAATTTTTTTCTTTCCTCTAAGGTTAAAAGTTTAATTTAAAAATGCAATTTTTTTGTCTTTCAGGTACAGTTTTAAATTGTAGGGCTTCTCAACTTAAAAAAAAAAACAATGTGGGACGACCGATAGATAAGATAAAAAAAATTGCTATCACAAGCCCCCGAAGCGCCAAATTCGAAGAGACCTATTGGTAATTTTTATTCATCAACTGATGAGACAATTTTAGGACCACCCCCTCCCCCATAATTAGACCTCACATAGCTCGGGCTGGCGCTTTTTCGCTGTACAAGTGCTGTCTTATATTAAGAAATTGATAATATATATAAGGACAAGAATCCGGATTGAGTTAACCCTTGACCTTACCTGACCTGGTCATCTTTGGAAAATACTCTAACTGTGGGGTGTGGAGACACCACCATTTGCGTGGGCAAAACTGGGGGGGGGGTCATATTCCCTTTCAACTATTCAGAACGAATATTTTTCAACAATAATTACGATAGTTATTGATCAAAGGGAAATATTAAAAACGAGTTTTGTTTATTATATTTTTGTTAGAAAAAGGGATCAACAATACACAGGAATCATGCCCTGAAACAGTCTTTATAAAAAGTACCGAACGGCGGCAAATTTTAAGGTCTTTTTGAAACAAATATACTTAGGAGGGGCGGGAAATCAATGCCAAGAAAAAAGTATATCTTTAGTAGACAACTCATTTTTTAGGGGGGGAAAGGGTCTTTAAGAGATCCTTCCCTGGTATCAGTTAAAGTATCGCCATTTTCAATGCCCTGGAGTTTCGATCTGATATTACTAACAAAAGTTTTTATGTTGTGCGTAATTTGCTTGCACTTTAGAACGCCAACTCAATAACAATTAAACATTTACCTGGAATTTTTGAATAGTAAATCAGAAAGTCTGCATGTTTCGGGATTTTGTAGGAGTAGGAGATCGAACCCGAGTCTCTTTCAGTATTGCCACGGAGGGTAAAAAGAGTTCCTGAGTCGAGTCGATCGTCTTGGCAGGTATTAAATATAATTACCGCTGGTATACGATTATCTTTGAAAGACTGCAGTGTGAAAAGACTTCAAAAATGCAGTTTTTGGTGGAAAAATTTATTCTCTTTTAGAAAAAATTTATTTTAGTTACTATAAATTTTTAACCCAATTAATTTCCTTTAGAATGAGCTATTGAACAACTCTCTACGATGTTCCAGTGCCAAGCTATCTGTGGAAAAGAAAAAAGAAAAAAATATTTCGTTTAGGCAGAATGTTGTAGTAGCCGCCACTTTTCTTGATTTTCAAGCCAATATATTTTCCTTGCTGTTCAAGCCAAGGGACAGAAAGTTTCCTATACAGGGGTTTTGGACAAGGCGGTTCTAATGGTGTACTTTTTGTTTTGATCTGACTCCTCTGTTAGGAACTATGGGTTTTTATATTTCTTAACATTGGACGTGATCTTCTCTTACTAGGTTGCTAGCTACCGCTGCAACCCGGAAAAAAGAAAAAAATATCTCGTTTAGGCAGAATGTTGTAGTAGCTGCCACTTTTCTTGATTTTCAAGCCAATATATTTTCCTTGCTGTTCAAGCCAAGGGACAGAAAGTTTCCTATACAGGGGTTTTGGACAAGGCGGTTCTAATGGTGTACTTTTTGTTTTGATCTGACTCCTCTGTTAGGAACTATGGGTTTTTATATTTCTTAACATTGGACGTGATCGTCTCTTACTAGGTTGCTAGCTACCGCTGCAACCCGGATTAATACTTATTCCATCTGGTCTAGTGGTTTAGGACAGTTGGCTTACATTCGACCAGTTCGGGTTCGAATCCTGGTGTGGTAATTATTTTTAAAACATAATCTGAAGAACTTGACTAACTAATTTGACAAGACATTGGTTACTAAGGACAAGAGTTCAATTCTTAGTATAATGAAAAAATCGAAAAAGAAACAAAATTACACCCCCTTCCCTATGAATTTTCAAATACATTTTGCCCCCCCCCCCAATTTTCATGAACTAGCGCAAATGTAAACAAAGTAAGAATTATGAACGATGAAGAGGCAAATAATTGAGGGATGAAATTGATTACATCGTTACACCATTTGAAGTATGAGGCATATTCAACCATATTAAAGACCAGTACTAATTGAAACAGGAACACCACTTGGACGAGGATCAGAGGTACCATGGGTACAGTGTTTATTAGAGGCTCCCAAAAATGAAAAAAAAAAATGCATATCCGCATGCTTTAGAGATAAAGCACCCCCCCCCCCCGATCAGCAGTAAAGAGGATAATCCACCTCAAGGGATGAAGGTCCCAAAAGAAACAAGCCAAAAGCTTGGTTTAACTTCATGGGAAAATATCAAAACTCTGAAAGGACTCTGCACGTTTGACTGCAACTGATCAAATGGATTCATCTCATCAAGTTATTGACACAAGAATGTGGTGATTGCTGATTTTTAAGCTCCATGGTTTCAATTTAGATTAAACAGACAATGATAGCAAAACGATAAATGGAGAAAGGAAGAATAATAAAAATTTTAAATGAAAAGAGCTTACCTTGAATATGAAATCTCAGAGGATGAAAACTGAGAGGATGAAGTTGAAGGTATTTGACGGGCAGCATTAATCAACGTCTGAGCCTCCGTAAATCCTTCACCTGTTCTCTTCAGACGATTCAAAATGGCTTGTCTAACTAAAGCATTTCCAACCTCTTTTACTGCCATCTACAAAATAAATCATTCCATAAAAAATGATACTTTGTGATCCTTTTCCTGCGTTTCCCTCGGTCAGGCTGGACCCTACTATAAAATCCGACAAAATACAGGACGGTTTTTATATCCTTTCGTAACAATATTCAAGTTGAGCGAACCAAATACGAGAAAGCGCAGAAAAAAGTATACAAAAAGCTGAGTAACTTTATTAAGTTACTCAGTTTGTTAGTATCTCTAACAAAATATTAAAATCTTCGAGTATAGAATTAATCTCTTAAATAAGGATGGTACATTCAAGAAAGTTGTACACTTTAAAAAACACAATCTTCTGTTTCGTCTCAGATAAATACATTTTCCAAATAAAACTGTCAGGTATAATGAATTCACAAAGCAGTATCTTTAAATTGAAATATCAAAGTATAGTGTAATACCACACTTCATCATCTTGGTAACATATCAATCATTGGTTTAATAAAAAAATATCATTGCCTGTACTTTAAAACACACTGTACAATTGTATATAGATTTAACTGATATAAACCAGTGTTTCATATCATTAACAAAATAGCAAACAACAATTAAAAAATTATCTATTCCAATTTTGACACCTGCCCAACTTCGAACTGGACATCTTCACAGCTAGGTACATAGGCCTATAGTTTTATATCTAATATCTTTTTAAAATGGTTAAAAGGGGACAATATTGGATGTTTGGACATCTCGGTCGTAGTATCGAAGATTTTGGCATAGCCTTGAATTGATCTCTTTGAAAAATGTATACGAACAATGTTTGAAACCAGTCGAGACACAGGGCGAGATGTGTCCGAACAGTTCCCACCCGGGTGCCTGGGGGGGAGTGGGAGGCAGCTATCACTTCCTGTCGGTTGATGTTATATTTCTTAACATTGGACGTGATCGTCTCTTACTAGGTTGCTAGCTACCGCTGCAACCCGGATATCATATCTTATATGTCACTTATTTTCTATAAGTCTTCGATAGTCTGATGGTAAGCATGCCCATTTGTTACGTGGGAGAGTGGGGTTCGATTCCCTGTTGGGAACAACTTTTTATGTGTTGAATTAAAAGCAGTATCTTTTAAATTTAAAATTTAAAAAAGAAACTTGTTTATTTATATACTAGCTAAAATGATGAAGATAATATGAATGAACCACAGGGTTCAGTTTCTTTGGGTATGAGTTTGTTTTTTAACAATAAATACAAACAGGAAAAAGCCTACGGCTTTTTCTTCTTTTAAATAGTAAGAGACGAAGCTCAAAAAATCAAGTAGCTAACTAAGTCTAATGTATGGAATGGTTTGTTATAATAGTGATCGTCTTTTAATGTAATGCAGTGTGAAAAGACATCGAAAATGCAGTTTTTGGTGGAAAAATTTATTCTCTTTTAGAAATAATTTATTTTAGTTACAAAAGGTTTTTAACCCAATTAATTTCCTTTAAAATGAGCTATTGAACAACCCTCTACGATGTTCCAGTGCCAAGCTATCTCTGGATACAAAAAAAAAGAAAAGAGAAAAAAATATCCCGTTTGGGGAGAATAACGTGGTTAAAGTCAATTTTCTTGATTTTCAAGCCAATATATTTCCCTTGCTGTTCAAGCCAAGGGACATAAAGTTTCCTATACAGGGGTTTCGGACAAGGCGGTTCTAATGGAATACTTTTTGTTTTGATCTGACTCCTTTTTTAGGAACTATGGGTTTTTATATTTCTTAACATTGGACGTGATCGTCTCTTACTAGGTTGCTAGCTACCGCTGCAACCCGGAAAAAATAATTAGCTAGTTTTACAAGACATAGGTAACTAAGGGCAAGAGTTCGTTCTTTAATATAAAACTTTAAAAAGTATTTTATTTTTAATTACAAAAGTGACTAGATGTTGCAATTTCCTTTAAATTGAGCTATTATACAGCTCTCTATGATTTTCCAGTGCCCAGCTAGTTGAGGAGGAAAATCAAGCGGAAAGAAAAAAATATCCTGTTTGTGGAGAATAACGTGGTTAAAGTCAATTTTCTTGATTTTCAAGCAAATATATTTTCTTTGTTATTCAAGCCAAAGAGTGATAAATTTCCTTAATAGGGGTTTTGGACAAGGTGGTTCTAATGGTGTAATTTTTGTTTTGATCTGACTCTTTTCTCAGGAGTTAGGGGTTTTTATATTCCTTAACATTGGAAGTGATCGTCTCTTACTAGGTTGCTAGCTACCGCTGCAACCCGGACTAGATACCGCTGCAACCCTGATAATGTTATTTCAAAGATCGTCCTTTAATTTAACAGCAACCCGGATCTATTAACATGGGTTAGAGGTCGTTCTTTACTATAAACTAGGTTGCTAGCTACCGCTGCAACCCAGATTTGACTTTACTGTATCTTATAAGACTTCAGTTACTATGGACTACAGATCGGTCTTTATTATAACTACCGCTGCAACCCAGATTGACAAATCAGATTATGTAAACCCTGATTACAAACAGGAAAAAGCCTACGGCTTTTTCTTCTCTGGAGTAGTTAGAGACGACTCTTAAAAAATCAGGCAGCTAACTAAGTCCAATGTATGCAATTGTTTGTTATTCCAACGATTGTCTTTTAATGTAACTACCATTGCACCCCGGAATATATTAAAGATTTGAGTTAGTATAAGCGAGGGTTCGTTCTTTATTATAATCCAGTGCCCAGCTAGTTGAGGAGAAAAATCAAGCGGAAAGAAAAAAAATATCCCGTTTGTGGAGAATAACGTGGTTAAAGTCAATTTTCTTGATTTTCAAGCCAATATATTTTCTTTGTTATTCAAGCCAAAGAGTGATAAGTTTCCTTAATAGGGGTGTTGGACAAGGTGGTTCTAATGGTGTAATTTTTGTTTTGATCTGACTCTTTTCTCAGGAGTTAGGGGTTTTTATATTTCTTAACATTGGACGTGATCGTCTCTTACTAGGTTGCTAGCTACCACTGCAACCCGGAGGATTTGTGTTATGTCATCATGCATACAATGTCGTTCTTTAATATAAATATGATAATAAACGGATTACACACAGGAAAAAGCCTACGGCTTTTTCTTCTTTGAAATAGTAAGAGACGAGACTCAAACAATCAAGTAGCTAGCTAATTCCATTGTATGCAATTGTTTGTTATTGCAATGATCGTCTTTTATCGTAAATACTATAATTAAGTGGCGTATCAAATTTAATATAGGTAAGAGATCGTTCCTTACTATATTTCGGACAAGGCGGTTCTAATGGTGTACTTTTTGTTTTGATCTGACTCCTTTGTTAGGAACTATGGGTTTTTATATTTCTTAACATTGGACGTGATCGTCTCTTACTAGGTTGCTAGCTACCGCTGCAACCCAGATTCACATATATAGTTATTTATGAGAGGCAGCCTGGCCGAGTGGTCCAAGGCACTGGTGTTAGCCACCAGTCTCTTCGGAGGCTTGGGTTCAAATCTTACCGCTGGTATACGATTATGTTTGAAAGACTGCAGTGTGAAAAGACATCAAAAATGCAGTTTTTAGTGGAAAACTTTTTCCTCTTTTAGAAATAATTTATTTTAGTTACAAAACGTTTTTAACCCAATTAATTTCCTTTAAAATGAGCTATTGAACAACCCTCTACGATGTTCCAGTGCCAAGCTATCTGTGGAAAAGAAAAAAGAAAAAAAATATCCCGTTTAAGCAGAATGTTGTAGTAGCTGCCACTTTTCTTGATTTTCAAGCCAATATATTTCTCTTGCTGTTCAAGCCAAGGGACAGAAAGTTTCCTATACAGGGGTTTCGGACAAGGCGGTTCTAATGGTGTACTTTTTGTTTTGATCTGACTCCTTTGTTAGGAACTATGGGTTTTTATATTTCTTAACATTGGACGTGATCGTCTCTTACTAGGTTGCTAGCTACCGCTGCAACCCGGATATAAAATATATGTAATATAATAATAAATATAAAATAGCCCAACTATTATGCATAACAAATAACAATAGTAAATAGCCAAAGTTGCTATCAATTTGAAGTCAATTATTAATATCACTGCAAACTCATGTTTGCAGTGATTTTTAAGCATATTCAATTCAAGTATCTAACTTATATAGTATCTAAGTATCTACCTTATATATTTTAAGTATCACATAAAATCTTACTTTTAATCCCGCCATTTTGCCACATTTCCACTTTGACGTAAATAGCTCCCAATAAAATTATCATAAAAAAATCCACTCATGCTTACATTGTAGTGAGGGAATACGAAGAAAATAGAGGGACAGGGAGAAAGTGATGGACCAGAAAGAGTCTTTCGGTTTGTGTGCAAAATTAAAAGCAAGTATCAGCTAAGAAATACAGCGGGCTACTTGTTAGTAGGCTACTTATAGCTCAACAAATACGAATCGTGTAGGTATGGGAAGCTTTTTAAAATATATCTGAAAACTATCCAATATTATGGTACCGGACTTATGAATTCATGCAATTTTTAGGTTCAAGTCTTTGCAGTAATTGGTGCATTTTTTTCCTCTGCTTTCTTTCTTCTTTTTATGGCTGCATTTTTACTTAAAGTAACATTATATCCTCAAGCGCGTTAACCAAAGAATCTATTGAGCCTTTGTTAAATCGTTACCCTCCTAGGCTCCTGCTCAGACTCCCAAACCTGGCCACCCGTGAATAAATCAATTACTGACAAAAACTAAGTGTAATTTTCAGCTTAAAAAAAATTTTCATCGCACAAAATTATTATCTGCTATTTAAGATTATTACATACAAATAAACAGTGCATCTTTAGAGGCGCTTGTACAATAAGGAGAACTTGGTATTAACAAAACCGGAATCACTAGGATTTTAGCCCCAGACCTCTTAAATATTAGCCCAGTGCGTTATCCACTGTACGGCGGTGGCATGTTAACGGGGTTTGAGACCTGATCAACTGACCTGATTCGCGCGCCTTACCAAAGTAAGTTTCTCAAAATCGATTTTATTTAATCATCATTTCATCATTTCAATTGCTGAGTAGGATTTTATTACTAGGATTTTCGTCCTATTCTTTTTTTTTATAACAGATTTCTGTTATTATTATGAAAGCCTTTGACCTCACTACGTTTTACAATGCGCTTTTTTAGACTAGCCTCACATAAAGTATTAATAGTATATTATAATATAATTAATAATTATCACTATTTATGTTCAAGAACCACAATTATTGTCTCATAGAAGAAGCGTCAATTCGTTGTGCAGATTAATGATAGGGGGTAAGGGTAATTTTGAATTATCATTAAATAGTCAGTAAAAATTGAAGTTTCAATAGTTTTTAGTTTGCGGTTATAATCGCCACTCCCTCAAAGAGAAAAGCTCAGTGTCAACAGACATCCATTTGTATTTCGCAGACGACATTGTGAGTTCGCATCACAACAGCGAATTCGAATGGTCTGCCTCACAGAACGCGAAATTTCAAATATGATTTCTAAAAGACAGAAACAAAAGATTTGTGGATTGTTACTGCTTTCGTCTTTAAGACTTCGGAGAGGTATGCTGAAACGATCAAGAAAGTTTCCTTGTTCATTTTCATGTTTTTAGAAGTTTACTTTATTTCATCTTGCGAGTATCTATCGTGCAAATAAAATTCGACTCGGAGTTGAAAGGTACGAACTGCGAATTTCGGACGTGCGAAGCTGAAAATATTTGCCTGACGACCTCGAATTCACCTAGGGTCAGCAGATTCACTTTCTGTGGGCACCGAGCTTAAGCCAGGATAACTGCATGAAAATTAGTTTTATAAGAAACATGGGGCAAATATAGGGAAATATGTAAGAAATATATTGCTTTCCTTTTTTCTCAGATTATTTGCTCGAAAAATATTTGAGTAATACAAAATATATATAGATAACCTGCACAGAGGGATACATGTTTGCGTAGGGAATAAGGCCAAAATAAAAATTAACACTCTCAAACAAAAGAAAAAGCCTCGGTAGGATGGTACAAAAGCAAAATTTAAAATAACTATGAAATAGATATAAATATTCCAAAATTAATTTTCAGGTGGTTTAACCACTCATATTTATCAATTTAGATTTAAAGTTAACAATATTATTTAAAGGATTAGAAATTTTAGCATTTTATAATAAACGCTAAACAAAAGCACCGTTTTTTGACATAGTTTAATATTAGAAAGTAACAATAATTACAAAAATAATTTCGCTTTCTATTTCCTCAAAAACTAATCATTTTGTTTAAATAGCTTTTATCACGTGTCCAAATTGTCATTTGTGTTCTTGATACCGCAAGAAAATACTGAAACGTATACACGATTTTAGCGTAAGGTTGACAAAAACATCACACGCATTTAACTTAACAGCAACATTACAATTAAAATAACAATAAAGTCCAAACCACAAACTCTGGAAGGTAATTAAATCTCCCTAGCAATCCATCTTTGCATGCTATTTCAAAAGTCTTCGAAACCTTATTTTTCTTTACCGTTTGATGGCTGCATGGATGTATCTCCTTTAGTTCCTGCCCCTAAATTTTCTTTTTGTCAGCAGATAAGAATTTTCTCGACATTAGTGTATTTATTATTAGCCAAGAATAACTACTAGGAAAATAATAATAGAGGGAAAGCATATGGATTTTTCAGCACAAATTCGTAATGGGTGGTCATAACTAAAGAATATGTGAAACTAAAGAGAATCAGAATTTTGGCGCTTTAACATTGCTCCTATAAGACTTAAACATAAGTAGCGACAAAATATAACATAACAAACAACGCTGTCTTAAAAGAAATGAAATTAAAAAACAACAAAAATACAAGTAGATTAAAACAGCTAGGTCTACATTAATTAAACAATTATATTAAATCTTTAATAACAATTGCATCAAATGTCGTATAGTACATGAAATTTCTACAAACAAAACATTAGAAAGGAGTTACGGGACAGATTATCAGCACACTCTAGATTATGAATTAACAGACAAAATCATTATATATAGCAGAATCACGGGCGCCAATTCACGGAGGGGGGCAGGGGGTATGTATCCCCCTAGATTTTTTGCCCCTTCCTAGTTTTGGAACACACCTATATAGGGAAATATTTTCATTGAAAATGCATTTTTGTCGCATCTTCATTATAAAACTGAAAAAACGACAAATTTGCACCTCCCCTTAAATTTTGTGGTGTCAAATTGCATATCATGGTGGTATTTCAGGTAAATTGCATTTCAGGTATGTAGCCAGGGTTAAGATCTTTGGCTAAGCATCCCCCCTACTCCGGTATTCATATTTTTCCATCTTCTTTTTTTATTGTGACCCATTCAGTCTTTTTCTTTTCTATTTGTTTTAATATCTTAATAAATATGATGAAAAAAAAATCAGTTGTATTTTGAGGATCAGACTAGAGCCTCAAAATGCATTTTATACTAAAATTATTTTACTATACTATACATTAAATTGTATGTAAATACATGAAATTATTATACTATACATTTTCCCATGATTTTGCGACATTTTAAATTTGATGTAAAAAACTCCCAATAAAATCAACGTAAAAAAATTCCACAAACATGAATCCACTCATGGTTGTATTTCCACTCTTGTTATCAGACATCTGAAGCATCATAAAAATAAAACCATTAATACATTTTTTATCCTGAAAAGCCTAAATGA
Organism: Artemia sp. Qi Xiang Cuo; assembly: GCF_049724085.1. Lineage (NCBI taxonomy): Eukaryota > Metazoa > Arthropoda > Branchiopoda > Anostraca > Artemiidae > Artemia > Artemia sp. Qi Xiang Cuo. Next base: position 13,399,013 of record NC_142798.1, on the reverse strand, counting down.
GTAATATGGCTGCAATGTGTTTGTGCTTAAAAACAAAGACAAGGATCCTAAAAAAAAACATCCATCACAACAATTCCCACCCCCCATTGGGCAACCCATTGGTGGTGTAAACTCACACCCCCAAGGGACATAATGCACGGACGTTAAGATGGGGAGGTTATGTTTTCAAACAGTTTGTGGTAACGAACTGTAAGTAAGGAGCGACCCGGCTCAATGGTAACCAAAACTGTAGAAAACGGAATTTTGATACCAATAGATACATCAAAAGAATCAGATTTTAATGCTGTCAAATATATAAGTTTCATCAAGTTTAGTCCTACCTATCAAAAGTTACGCGCCTGAGAAAATTTGGCTGATTTTCAAAAAAAGGGTGAAAGACACCCTAAAGGTTATAGAGCCTTAATGAAAATCACACCATCATATTCAGCGCATCAGAGAACCCAACTGCGGAGGTTTCAAGCTCCTATCTACAAAAATGTTTATTTTTTAATTTTTTGCCATAATAAAGATAACGGATGGGTTTTTTTTTTTGTTTTTTTTTTTTTTCAGGGGTGATCACATTGACCAAGTGGTCCTATAATATCGCGGGAGGGCTCATTCGAACGGAAATTAAAAGTTCTAGTGCCCTTTTTAAGTGACAAAAAAATGGAGGGCAACTAGACCCCCTCCCACGCTCATTTTTTCCCAAAGTCACCCGATCAAAATTTTGAGATAGCCATTTTGCTCAGCATGGTCGAAAATATGATAACTATGTCTTTTAGGATGACTTAATCCCCCGAAGTCCCCGGGGGGAGGGCTGAAAGTTATGAACTTTACCCAATGTTAACATATAGTATTGGTTATTGGGAAGTATACAGACGTTTTCAGTGGGGATTCTTTCTGGTAGTGGGGGGGAGTGGGTCGGGGGTTATGTGGGAGGATCTTACCATGAAGGAAGTTTTCATGGGAGAAGGCAGATTGCTATGAAGGGGGCGCCGGATTTCCCAGCATTATTTAAATAAAGATCAGAAATTATATATATATATATATATAAAAAAACAAGTTTTTTAACTGAAAGTAAGGAGCAACATCAAATCTTAAAACGAACAGGAAATATTACGCATATGATTGGGTTCATCCCCTAGTCAATACCTCGTTCTTTAAGCCAAAGACTTTTAGTACTTTCACAAGAGCTATTTATTCTAATTAACGGCCTTTGTGATTAAGGGGTCATTTTTAAAGAATTGGAACAAAATTCGAACTTTAGCTTAAAGAGCAAGGTATTGACTAGGGGGCGAACCCTCTAATATACGTATTAAAATATAAGGATATAGAGGTTCGTTACGTAAGTTAATTCGTAAGTTACGTGTATTTATTACTAATAAAAATGTTCGTATCAGACAATCTTGGGCTGATAGACAAAGGCTGATAGAAAAAGAAATTTAATACTAATAAAGGCTGATAAAAAAGGCTGATAGGTTGCCTTTGGATTATGAGACAACTCAGATAAGGTCAAACAAAATACAAAGCATACTTGAACATGGGAAGTAAAGTTTATACACAAAGTACAGTTTAATGCTCAGACTGTTGTTGCAAAGGCTAGTCACACTCTTGGTATATTTAAGAGAACTTTCAGTAGTGTTTCCCCTTGAGGTGTTTCAAAGCTTTAAAGGTTTAATTTGGCCGAAGTTAGAGTTTGGTATGTGCATTGCCAACCCAATTAATAAATCACACCGAGAAACTCTAGAATAAGTTCAGAGATGTACAATTAAATGAATCAAAAATCTCCATGACAGTACTCATCCCTCTCTCTTTAAAAATTAACCCACCAAAAGAGAAGTGATATGATTATGACATTCAAGCTGCTCAACAATAAAGAGCTTCTCCCAAATATCTTTCAACTGGGTGTCTCATCAAGAACAAGAAGACATGATCAAAATCTTTTCAAGAAGTGTACCAATTCAAGGATGCATAGCAAATTATTTTCTAATTGGGTGGTGAGTCTATGGAACTTGTTGACAAGGATTTAGTCTTTTCAGCCAGTATTGAGTCATTCAAGTCATTAGTTGACAAGAGATGGTACAACAAGCCCTCGCAATTAGTTTGGGACTCATCTGACCAGTCAGAAACAGAATCTTCACTGACTGGCGACTACAGGATCATCCCAGTATTGGCTAGTGTGAATTAAGGAAGGATTCAATGGATTACTGGAGAAATTGGAAAGTGGAGCACTGAATTGGGTGTGTAGCAGAGTATCATATGTTGCAGTGCTGGCCTCAGGTGGGTGAACAATGAATTGTAGTTAGAAGCAGTAGTGGTGTAGCTTTACTGCATATGTTTTCTGATTACGTTTTACCTTTGTATCTACTAAGCCTGATATCGGGCTTAATTATGGTAGAGCTTACTTTGCTTGTTATGTGCTTTTTTACAGGTAGCTTATCTTAATATCAATGTCTTTTTCATAGTGTTGAAGAGGGCAAAAATCATGAAAAGCAATCAACTATCTATCAATTGGGATGCTCAAAACATTTTTTTCAGAGTGGAACAAGTTTTACAGTTTAGCAAGACTAATCAATCAAAGTCACCTGGCTGAAAAATCTAAGAAATTGTTGCATAGGCTACCACCACCTAATCTGGGTTGGTACTCAATGTAGTGAAATATTTAGCATATTTTAAATTAGTGACTAAGACATGTATAAGCTCAGATGGTGCTAAAAAAAAATCCAAAGAGTAATTTATTCCCACTCAGTCTTCCGAAAAGTTATCATAAATATTTTGAGAATATTGAAAAATGATATTACTTACATTAAAATTCTTAACAAACCAGTCATTAGAAATAACATAAATATAATATTTAGATAAAAAAATCAACCTTAATTTATTACCCATATTATATGTAAAAAAAAAAAAAAACTTTTGGCTGATTATAATAATCTCACACTCAATAAATTTATCACAAACTGGCACAAAAATAAATTGCATACAAAAAGATTAGAACTTTGAAATAAAAATAAACTGAACAAGAAGTAGTGTCTAAGAAGAACACTGTCTAGATCAAGAAGAAGTGTAGAGTGCAAATCAAGATTTATGCCCCAAAAGAATGCCTGATGTTGGCTTACAAAATGATTTTTTAAATGTCAAATCCTTTTAGAAAACAAGATTGAAGATTAATTGCACATGTGTAGTTAATTGCAGTATTTTGTTGCATTTGAACCTTATTTTTCATTATCCAGTCAAGACTGGGAGCTTTCCAGTCAAGCCTATTCAGCCCTTTTCCAGTCAAGACTATTCAGCCCTTTTCCTTTTGACTCTCTATATGAGATGCGTTGGACTATTGTGAGTGGTTGCTAATTGTTTATCTTGTGATGGTTCAGTTTTGAATATATGTCTTACAGTAGCTTTTTTGATTCTAGGAACTGAAATATAGGGAATATATTTATAGTTCAGTACTCTGTGTGCAGGTTAGATCAGCTAGGCTCTTGACTGATTGTTAAATTTTGTGATGTTTGAAACACTTCAACAATTTACCTTGAAGGACAAACTGTGCAAAAGTCAGCATATTAAAAAAGTCAGAGTTGCTGCAGCTGAGGTTGAACTCTGGGTACTACCAAGCAAAGATCAAGCCCACTGCACCACTACAGGACAAGAACAAAATGATTTTATTAGCAAAATAACCATATCCTGTTTATTTCTTTTCTTTCTCATTCTGTGGCACATCTATATTAATATCTTAGAAGGTTGGAACTTAGTGACGATGTCGACAATTATAAAAATGTGGGGGGGGGTGGACACGATGCAAATAACAAACAAAATTTACAAATTTATTATAAATAAAATAATAAAAAAGAAAAAAAAAACAGGTACCGCTGGCTCTAGAAAAAAACCAGAGGCGGGGGGCAGGTCCCCCACCCCAAATCCACCAGTGATTTTATTAAAAGTCAGAGAAAGAAAATAAGTCCCCCACCCCTGGATCCGCCAGTGGTATCATTAATAGCCATAGAATAAAATAAGCTGATATAAGTTCATTCATTGACTATGGAAAGTTCAAAATCTTCAATCCCATTTTTCTTGGAATGAGTTTTCAAGCAGTAGGAGAATTTTGCTATCATGCTACAACTTTCACTGCTCTCTTTGAGTATATTGGATGAGAAGATACCCAAATTGGACTCATTTCTGCTCAATTCAAACTCCAAAGTAACAGAAAAATTTATATCTAAAATAATTATCAAAAACAAAAAATGTTGAGTAGGTGTCTTTTTGCACTGAAAGTAATAAAGAAAAAAAAATCATGAGTATCATAAATCACAATCATAAAAGTCTGGGCAAAAAGGGCTTAATTGAAAGGGCTTGAGTCCTCAACCCGGGCTGTCTCGTTTGAGGGGGCAAGGGGGGGACGCCCCCCCCAAATTTTTTTGGTTAGTTTTTTAAAAAATTAATTGGTAAAATTCTGGCGCAAAACGCCACAATTTTTACGATGCCGCTAAAATTCTTTGTTCAGTTAAATAAAGATCAAGAAAATACTGGCATTTCATCTACAGAAAATTTAAACTTGGTTGGTAAACACAACAGTTTTACCAACTCCTGCCATGATTTTATGGATGGTGCCACAATTTTCTATTTGGTTAAATAAACAAAAGAGTACAAAAGAGAATTGCCAGTTAAACTTGGTACAAAAGAGAATTGCCAGTTAAACTTTTAAGATAATATTCTATGTTTCTAGCAAAACCACTCTCATCAGTGATCAATCAGTTGTTCAAGGAGCACAAATTCCCGAGTGCTTGGAAAAAAGCCTACGTGCGCACCTTGCCCAAAGTCAAAGACCCGAAATCCAGTGATCAGCTTCGTCTGATTTCTATCACGCCTAATATGGCTAAAGTGACCAAATCCTTTATTTATAGAGCTCCTAGCCCAAGTTCAGCCAGCCCTTGATCTGTTTCAGTACGGCTGCTTGAAAGATAGTAGTACAATGCATTATCTAGTATGTCTCTACCACCTGATTACCGAGTGGTTGGACAAAGGCAGTAGCCTTTTTGACCTGCTTTGAGTTGATTATTGTAAGGCATATGACTTGATCAGCCATTATACAGCAGCAAATAACTTTAAAAAGACGGGCTAGGAAGCATATTTTGCTCTTAGTTGTTTACTTTCTGCGTTAACCACTACCAGTGTCTAGACCCTCTACCCAAGTGACTTAAACTCTGAGTGGGCTTAACTGACTTGTGGCACAGCACAAGGCAATAAGCTGGCAGGTCTTATGCTTTTAGCGGTAATTAACTACATTATCCTGAGTTTGAAGACAGATTCAAATGCGTGGATGATATCTCCCTGCTTCTGAGATATCTTGCTGAAAAGTCAGATGTGTCCCCAGTTCAGCAGTGAGATCAGTAAACCCTTTCTTGAGCAGTGTAGCATTAATGACCTCCAGCTTAATGTGAATAAAACAAAAGTCATGAGGTTTAATCCACTTAAGCATGGCCTCTCATGGCGGGATCCATGGTACCCTACCGCCTCAACCTCAGTAATTCTTGGGGTTACTTTCAGTGTCAACTGTTCATTTAGTGCGCACATCGCCGGTCTAGTGAAAAAAGGTAGTTGCACACAATGGTCGCTAATTACCTTGCGCCGACTGGGTTTATCACAGTCAGCTGAAGACGGTTTACGTCACACCTGTGCGCCCTATCCTAGACTAAGCGTGTCCTGTGTGGGGCCCTCAGGCTCATAGTATTGACCACCTAAGTGAAGATCTGGAGGTCATTCAAAAACGGGCAGTGAAAGTGATACTAAGCCTGAAATACAACTCTTATGAGGCTGCCCTTAGTAGCTTACGACTGCCAACGTTGCGTGATAGGCACTTGCAGTTGATGTGCAATTTTGGGCAGTCCCTTCTTCCGTCCCAGAAACACCGTTTGTTGCTTCCCCCACCTGCACCTATCACCACCAACACCCGCCATAAGAACCAACTAGTGCCGCAAAGTGTCGAACAACCCGTCGCAGCAATTCATTTGTGCCTTTTTTTTGTCAGTTATTTAAACGGCCAGTGACCAGTTTTATGCAATGTACAAAACAGCGCTATTTTGTCATGATTTTGGTCATGGCTTTTGCCACGGGTACGATAGTTGTTTATAAAATAAATGAGTCTATGAGTTATTATTAGAGAATCATCTTTTTTTTAATCTTTTAAAACTTTTTTATCTTTGTTCGTAATATTTTATTGATAACTACCAAAATTTGTTAAAATATTCAGGACCCCTAGTCTTAAGTCATCTACATTATTTATATCTTTTGGAAACTTAAGAATCCCTGTCTCAATCTTTGAAATAATTTCCTCTATCGGTACATCTTTAGGATTTAGTCCGAATTTTATACCTCTTTCAAGGATTTCCATTTGTTCTTTGGTTAACTCCTTCTTGCTTAAATTAATCACCCCCGGGCCGGAAAAAGTCTTATACGAAATTAATTTAATTTTAAATAATTTCTTTTTCCAATTGCACATTTTAAGTTATTCTGGAGACTAACACAAGGTAAAATTTTCAATGGAGTTAAAGTTGCCAGGTCGATCTGGCCCGGGTGGGGGGGGGGGGGATTTCCCAAGAACAAAGGATCCAGGGGGGAAATTAAAGCGGGATAAACCGTTCATTGGGACATTGGGAGGGTATAAGTTCCACTTAAAATTTTGAACGGAGGGAGGATTTCCGGCATGATTTGATAAGTGATTAGAAATTAAAAAGAAAAAAAGGATGTTTTTCAAACAAAAATAGGCTTAAAATAATTTTCCTGGTGGAAATGTCTGCAAGAAGTTTTTTTTATTGGGAGGTCTACATTCTAAAGTATGTCCTGGTAAGTTATTTTTAACCACTAACCTCTACTCCTTATTCCTAGAGGGCCCTGATCTTTTATGACCTCTCAATATATTTATGTTATAAAAGAAAAACTTAGAAAAATAGACCTTAAGCTCAAAAGAAGTATAACACAATTGTTTTCAGATCCACAACTTTGCTCAATCACAATTTATAAGGTTTTAAAGATATGCAAATAGGACATCCACCACATGGCTATTATTGGAGTTAAGTTCATGTGTGATGCAAATGGATGTTAGATATGCAATTTTAGGCATATATTTGCACATTAGAGGGGTGGGGGTATATATTCTGTGAATATATAGGTTCTAAGAAATTCATGAATTTCTTAGAAAAGCTGGAAAAACAATGAAAGAAGAAAAGATACCGGTTCTCCCTCTTCAAAATGTGTAAACTAGGATCATTCTAATTATTATCGAGTAAGAAATGTGGTCTTAATAAGGTTCTTTTTGTCAAGCAGGAGTCCTAGTCTTAAAAGACTGATTGGTAAGTTGCCTAATTTAAAAATTTGTATATATATACACATATACACTGTCAAATTAGCCATCTGGTGGTATCCCATGCAAATACATTTCCTAAATTTGGAAAAAAACATTGATATGGCTTAAAAATCTACTCAAACATAAGGAACTGCATTTTCAGAACTAAAGCCATTGAAAAAGAAACTGAATAACTGAAAACTAAGGTAAAATGTTGTTTTGTCAAAATTATAATAGGTATGGACCTGTTATGTAGGCAAATTTTGGGATCCTCTAAAGGGAGGAGTTGAGGTAAGTACTTCCAAACACCTTCCTGGGAGAAACTTTAGCCTGTAGACCCAGTCCTGAAGGTTTAATTTTTCTAGCCTCATGCCTTCGGTAAATATTTACAAAAACAGATTAGTGAGTTACAACTAAAGTGAATATACCACTTGATGCCTTTTTTTATGCTCTTTACACACATATATTAATTATATTTGTTGGTAATGAATTTAAGCCCCCACCCTGAGCTATCCCCCCTCTGTATATGTGTGAGCAGGCTGGGGGTGGGGGACCATTTATACTGGACATTCAATGACATCAAAAATACAATGAACCCACCCCCTACGGTCAACATATATAACCCTCAGGCGTCTCTCTCAGAGTGGGGGCTAAAATTTATTTCCAACAAAAATGATGGTAAAATTCTACATTAGCTACTTTTGGCTATCTTGGAACAGGGTTAGGTTAGGAAAATGAAACTTTCAGGGAGGGCTCTACAGGCTAAAGTATGTCCCAGAAGGTATTTTGAAGTACCTAGCTCTACTCCTTCTCCCTCTAGAGGGTCCTGAAATTTGTTGGTATAAATTTAGAAGTGTGGCTCCTGATAAGGAGACATGTTAAGAAAACAATTCTTACTTTAAAATATGTATAATGATCCTAGTTAACATATTATCCAAGGGGAGAACCTTCATCATCAAGTCTTTCCTCTAAAAATCCTTCTTTTTCCAGCTTAAAAGAAAAAGTCAACTATAAACCCCCATGCTGACAAAATGCATAAATCTTTTGAAATTGCTGCTATGAATTGCCAAATAAGTTGTTCTATAGATATCGTTCATTAATACTGGTCACTGTTAATTCTGTTTTTTTTTTTAATGAGCAGTGGCAAAAATTAAAAATATTAATACAACCTCACCTAAATATAATTCAAAATTTGAGATCTGAGAACCACATGAATTGTTATCTTTTTAATTTTTACTTGAAAACTTATTATTCCCACTAAAGGGGCCAGGTTAGATCATTTGTAAATATAAGCCACTGAGCTCTACAAAGCTGATATTCATCAGCCAATTCAAAAATTACCAGGCACCATTTAATGCACCAGCCAATAACTAAATTAAATCATATAAACTCGGAGCACAGCAGATCCAGCATGGACCTTAATTTGCTCCGAAGTGTAAAATAAGGTAAATTAAGGTAAGGTAAATCTGTATAATTCAATCTGATTGTGAAAATGCTAGATCATTCTGGAATCAAAGAACGTAATTTTTGTAACTATATTCATAATATTTATTCTCAATTCTGTTTTTAGCAAATATGTAGATGGTGGTTTATTTTGTATTTTATAAACTGTTTTCAATCATTAAAAAAAAAAATAATACAAAACTAAGAATGACAAGGATGAATGCCATATATAAAAAAATATATAAGATGAAAAATCATTCAGCACAAATTTTGAAAAAGAAAAAAACATTTATTGAAAGCATGGCTTTTTTCACATTTGTTTTTTTTTTGGAAGTTGGAAAAAAAGAAGAAAGAAGTGAGGATAAAGGTTATAACCCTGGAAACTTTGTTAACTAGAATTGCTTGGCTTATTATGAAGTAAAAATCTTGGTCTTAACATGTCTACTTATAACCAGTAGGCTACTGGTCCTAAATTTATGCCAACATTTTCCCTTAATTTTGAGTTATCAGATCGTTTTTCTGTGGCTTTATGTCTGAAAATGCAATTCCTGTTATTTGAGAAGAATTTTAAGACATAGTAATGTTTTTTTTTCTTCAAAATCTAGGAAATATATTTTCATATCTTTAAAACCTTATAAATTAAGATTGAACAAAGTTGTTAAACTAAGACCTCTTTTATTGCATTTTATCTAAGCAGAAGATATATTTTGCAAGGTTTCACTTTTATAACACACAGATTTTAAAAGTTTGTCAAAGATCAGAACCCCCTAGAGGGATAAGGAGCA
>NC_142798.1:13345490-13388970 GCF_049724085.1 Artemia sp. Qi Xiang Cuo | reverse complement strand
GAGATTTTCCCAAACGTTCTCGCTTCCATTGTCCAGAGCCTTCCACCACTGTCCGACCAATTACCATCAGGAGCCCTTTCCCCTTCTTTACCCACTGTTTCCCCGTCTGAGATAGAAAGAAGAATTCAAAAACTAAGAAAGACAAGTATTTGTCCTTTGAATATCCCCTTTCCTCTTATTAGTGCCTTCGGTGATTTCTTGTCTAAGCCCTTGTCTTTCCTGTTTAACAAAATTACCGAGTCTGGGCAAATTCCTACAATTTGGAAACGGTTTCATAACCCCTTTGAAAAAGAAAAACGGAAAGCCTGGTTTTGAAGGCGTTCGGCCTATAACTCTTACTCCTATTATTTCGAAACTTTATGAAGGATTACTTACAGATTGGTTAAAGGAAAAAATCCTACCTCTTACTGACTTGAAACAATTTGGGAACCTAAAATCCACCTCTACTTCCCATTACCTCGTTTCTCTTATTGATCACATCGGAAAAACCCTTGAAAAGCCTAATTCCTGGCTAAATTTAATTTGCATTAACCTTCAGAGAGCATTCGACCTTGTTAACCACAATATTTTAATTGAGAAACTTGTCAACGAATTCAATATTAATCCCTTACTGGTGAAATTAGTTGCCTCCTTCTTAACAAATAGATCGCAAGTTGTCAAATACCAAAACCATTATTCAAATCCTCTCCTCGTCCACAATGGCATACCCCAAAGTACTCTCCAAAGTACCCTTCTTTTTTCAGTAATTATCAACAGCCTCGCAAAGGAATTTCCTGACCGATGGAAATTTGTTGATGACCAAATGGTTGTTGAAACTTGCTTCAGAAATTTAATAAGTGACCCTATGAGTATCCTCAATGAAATTGAAGACAAGGACTTAGACATGACAGTAAACGCCTCTAAGTCCATGATAATGCCCATTTGTTTCCTCAAATCCTCGCCCTATTTTCTTAATCCTATCCCTCCTGAAATTTCTGTGTCCTCATTTAAACTACTTGGCGTCACAATTTCTTTAAATTTAAAGTGGGATATTCAAGTTAAAGACATCATCCATAGAGCTAATGTGTCTATGGCCCTCCTTAAGCTCCTAAATAAATTCAGCGTCCCCCCTTCCCACTCCTTACGAATTTACACGTCTTTTGTCCGCCCGCATCTAGAATATGCTTGTCCAGTTTGGCACCCTGGTATCTCTCGCGAAGAATCGGAAAAAATCGAATCAATTCAAAAAAGGGCCTTGCGAATACTCTTCAAATAAGGCAAGATGCCATACTCTCTGCTCCTAAAAAAAGCTTGTCTGAAAACCCTGGAGCAAAGGAGGGTTTCGTTGTGCCTCCGTTTTACAAAAAAATGCCATAACAAACCCTCGGACGGCAAATATTTTCCCCAAACGTCACTCCCCATCCAGATTACGGCCGCCTCGAGCTGTTTCTGAGCCCATCCCTGCTTTGTCCCCCATTCGCTGCGTTACTTCCAGATACGAAAGAACTTTTATCCCCTTCATTACAGAAAAAATAAATAAAATGTCTCAATAGTTTCTTTCCCCCCCCCCTTTTTTTGTTTTTTAGCTGATGGTACTGCCCAGATTCTTGCACTCATTTGCTTGCCCCCGTTTTTTTGACCAGTTTTTATTGTTTTTAACTTTTTTATTGATTTACTGTAGTTGAATTATTGACATTTTCTTAGTATCCCTTTTAATTTACATGCATTTATGTCTCGCTCTAAGTTTAGTTTGACCAGTTTTTAATGCATTTATGTCTCGCTCTAAGTTTAGTTTGGCCAGTTTTTATCTTTTTAATTTTTTAATTGACTTTTTACAGTTTTGATTATTGACTTTTAAATGATTGTTCATTATGGTTTTCATTTATTTTGTTGTTGTTTTTTGCATTTTTAGTGTAACCATTTATATTGTCGACTCCAAAGTCCGAATTTGGCCCTTTGTGGGCTTGTGATAGCGATTTTTTTGAAATAAATATCTTATCTTATCTCCCACGTTCAGCGTCGATGACACCTTCACAATTCTTTAAAATTATCGCCTCATAATTAGCGAGCACCCCCTTAACAATGCCATGAAATTTCTTTTCTTGAATCATGACGTCACATCTATTCAATACGGTTGGAATCGCATCGCTGAAAATCTTTGCTGCAGATTGACTAATCTGAACAAGCAGCTTATCGCCAGATGGATTTATGTTGTGAATAGCTTTATGGTCAGGGATTTTAATGGATAGCATCAGCCCATTTTGAAGGATCGTCACGTTTAGTAGGCACTTTTTAAATGATGACGGTGGCAGTGCTTTTAGTATGAGGACTAGCATAAGGAATGGGAAGTGACGGAAAATTTAAATCATAAGCTGTTACCTTTTCTTTGATGAAGTTAAGGGTACTATCCAGAGCAAAAATTTTGGAAGCAAGTTTATGATAAGCAACAGCAGGAATTACAGGCACTTCAGTGGGTGAAATAATTACGTAGGTTGGCACTGTTGGCTCCTCATTTTCTCACTTCCGAAGCAATTCAATCATATCTTTCACATGCCGAGCGGAGGCATTATCACCTTGTCTCCTTGGTGTTGTTTTACTACTAGGGTACATTTCTGCCCATAAATCAACTTTAGCATCTTTTAGAGTATTTTCAGGAAAAAACTCCACTGCATGATTAATAATAACTTCATCATCAATCCCCGTCTGAATTTTTGATTGGATAAAATTAAGAATAGCTGACTGCAAAAACATTATCACCTTGTTTAGCTCAGCCAAAAATAGTCTTGGTTCAAAACATAGCCGAAATTAATCCATGATGCAGGTAAAAAAACAGTCCATCAAGATTTCATATACAATCATTAAAATCAGCTTTAAAGCTTATATATGTCTGCACTCTCAATGATATAATATATTCCTAAGTTAATCCGGCTTAAAATTGAACTATTGTACACCGGTCAGATGTCAATGACGAAATATATTTAATCTCTAATTGATTCCGAAATATAATCCTTTTTTAACACAAATAGCTCTTAACAGGTTGTCATTATGAAAGACATATCACCGATCCTTTGTTTTTTTTTTACTGTTCAGGTGGTGGGACAAAAACTTCTTTTTCTTCCAAATAATTATCTAGTCCAGGTTTTTGATTTTCAAAGGTGTGGTAGGCGTTGATAACCTTATCCATGTCAAATCCAAAACACAATCATCATCGCTATCATTTTCAATTTGTTGGGTTCGTTTTATCTCGGCTTGTCTTTCGTCATTATGAAATACATATCGCCAAACTTTTTTTTTTTTTTTAACAAAGGTATGGTAGACACTGATTATTTTATCCATTTCAAAATCCCAAACCCAATCAACATCACTATCATTTTCAATTTTGAAACATTTTATTTCTCGTTATCTATGTTGAAGTTCAATGACTCGCTCACATGCTCGGTGTCGCATGTCTTCTAACCGCGTTTGCCTTCGCTCTTCATTTTTATATTTGACACGTCGCCGCTGTTCTTCTAACCGTGTGTGTATTTACTCTTCATTTTTGACTCACTCACATACTTGGTGCCACATGTCTTCTAACCGCGTGTGTTTTGCTCTTCATTTTTATTATTGACACGCCGTCGCTTTTCTTCTAACAGCGCGTGTCTTTGCTCTTCATTTTTCCTTTTTGACTGGCTCAGGTGCTCGGTGTCGCATGTCTTCTAACCGCGTGTGTCCTTGCTCTTCCTTTTTGACACATTCTAGTTGTCGTTTTTGTATTTCTTCTAACCGCCCGTGTCTCTGCTCTTCATTTTCATTTTTGACAAGTTTTTGGATTGTGATTACTTCAGGCAATTTAGCAATGGCCAGTACAATAGCTGCCCGTATTGGTGTTGTCAAAATTTATAGTCCAGGTTGTCGATTTTTATATCTTATCACGTTTGATAGTTCAGGTGTTGGTTCCGAAAAATCTTCATTTACAGTAACTGCAACTGCAAATTTTTGTTTTTAGGGTCTCCCAACAGACATTATATTATATAAATAACTGATGCGTTGGAAACTCAATAATCTTATTTATGCTATGCATGACATCATATAAGAAATTGCTCACATGAAGTCATATATGATGTCATAAGAAATACTTCTATGATGTACTAGAATAGTACATGACATCATTTACAAAAACCAAAATTAAGGCTCTTAATGAATTTTCTCAGACTTCTGACCTATCTAGATCGCTTTTTTAGGCCATAAAATATTCCAAAATTCTAGTTTTTCCAAAAAATATGGAGCCACTTTCGTGATCATACATATATATATAAATAATTATTTCTCATATATAAAGATAGTATACAAATATATGTATATATATACATTATATATATATATATATATATATATATATATATATATATATATATATATATATATATATATATATATATATATATATATATATATATATATATTAATATTAATTTTAGCGTCGTAATTAAAGTTTTGCCTGTGATTATTTATCTTAATTTTCATTCATTTGGTTTTGAATTGTAAATCGAATATGCAGTGTTCCAAGATATTATTCTGTATTAACTATTTGTAGGCTTGTTTTCCTGGCGGCTCGAATCCAGAACGCACTGGTTCAGCATTGGCACTTTTGAAAGCGTTGCCAAATTCGAATTAATTGGGATGCTCTTTGTATTGGCTATCAAATCCGGAGTTTTGCTAGATGTACATTTCCCATTAGTTCTTTATCGGAAACTATTGGGCGTTAGCGGAACGTTTGAAGACTTGGAGGATTTTGACCCGGTTGGTAACAATTTTGGATAATATCCTCCATTTCATGTAGGCTATATTCTAAGTAACTTGCTTGATTTTTTTTCCAATTCGTATCCAAAAGTAAAAAATTTTGATTTATCCTGCATTTCAAATTTATTCAAAAAGCTTTAAAAATAACTAGCGCAAGAAACTCCTAATACCTCTTTGAAGACTGTATCCAGAATTTTGTTTGGGAAGGGGGTGAGTAATATTTTTAAATTCTTTTCTTTTTTCTTACTTTTCTTATTTTTTTATGGTAAGATTGGTTCTTTACTGCTTATATTTACAAAATTTCACAGCTTTTCTTCCTTCTTAGTATATTCATTAAGCAGTGTTGTTGTAAGGCAGAAAAGACGATTTTTTTTTATTTATTTATTTATTAGTAACTTTCCTAGACTATTAGCCTTTTTATTTGACCTTGCTTGAAAAATTCACTCATTTTTTTAAAATAAAAAGAAACTTTGCGAAAAGCAGTCTAACTTAAAAAAAACTTCTCGCTAGTGTAAGTTTTGGGGAACACCAGACTCACTGTAATACTCTTATTTATTCCTTTTTTATGCACCAATTATATTATCAATGACTAAAATGTTTTCTCTCATAAAGGGCTACGGACGAACGCCTTTGTGTCTGTGGATTCTGATTGAATTTTTGTATCTTCTTCATTGTGGCACGAATATAAGAAGTAATAATTATCATATTTGAGTTCTCTTTTAAATGAAGATTCTTCAACTATTTTTTGTTGTTAATCATTCATTTTTTTTTTTTATCACAGCAGTTATAGCGGACTCTAAGTGCGATATTAGAGGACAAAGGAGACAACTTTGAAAATACTTATATGTTGGACTTTTCTGTTACTTATACTGATATGTTGGGCTCAGTTAACTACTATGATCTCAAACCAAATGGTAGACAAGTGTTGGTAACCCAAGACAATAAAAAGGTAAGTCGTCATTAGGACCGTGTCTAGGATTTTTTTTTCTTTTTTTGGGGGGGAGGGGGTGGCATAAAAAAAACTTAAACGCAACAAAATTTGATTCCGTGTATGTTTTTTTCTTTTGTGGGAGGGGGGAGAGTTTAAGACCAGATAAACCCAACCCACAAGTGGATACAGCGTTGGTCATAAATCTGCCCTACATTTGCATTATCCTATGTTCGTGTTATACCTTGATTTTGTAAAAGATTTATTAATAGACCTTTCTAAAAAATAAGTTTCTCAAAGAAAAGTAAAGACCATATTAAACTTACTGCATCATTGGTGCTTTACTGAAAACTATATGTGTCTTGAAGAGTCTTGGAATTGGAATGAACTAATAAAATCAAACTGAATATTTGATATATAATGATATTAGTTGTTAAAAGCTCATCAGTCCTAGATTCTATTGTGCTGTAATTTTTATTTTCATTTTCAATTCTGTAATAAATGGAAAAGAAAATCTTTGTAATATAATTTGCTGTCGGTGAAGCACTAATGACGAAGTAGGGTTTAGACTTTTGCAGTTAGGGAAGGGAGCAGTACCCAAATTCTTTTTTGTAGTAAAACTATATTGGTCTTGAACAGTCTTAGAATTAACTTCTAAAATTAAACTGAATATTTGATATAGGCCTATTATGATATTAATTGCTGAATGCTCATCAGTTAAAAATTTAATTTTACTCTAGTTTTTACTTTCTGTTTTCAGTTTTGTAATAAGTACAAAAGAAAATATTTGTAATTTAATTCTGTTTCAGAAATATGCCAATGAAGTAGCAGATTTCACCGGGGGGGGGAGAGACTGACGCAAGAGGTTTTTGATTTTTACAGATAGGGAAGGAAACAGTACCCAAACTCATGTTTGTAGTGATTTGTCTTCGTTTTAAGCTTGGCTTCCACATTCAATTAAGGTTTTATTCCATTTTACATTTATTTATTCATGTATATTAATATCTGTTGTTTGTCTGCTGTGATTGTTTATTCAATTTATGTTCGTTTTGGGTTTCATTTATTATTTAATAGTAATTTCTGGTCGTTTTGAGTTTGAAGTATTGTAGATTTTTATTTTTCTGATCTTGAGTTTTGATATGGCCTTTATTTTTCAGTGAAAAACTTCTAGTTCGGAAAGTGTTGTTAATTCATTTCTGGTTGTTTTTAATTGTCAAAGTTTCAAGTTCTTTTTTAAATTCCTTATTCAAAAACAAATTTTCTGTATACTGAAATATTTAAAAATTTAAATATACATGATGGTACTTGAGTGACATTATACATTGTATAAAAGGTTAAAATCCTCACATTGCACTAAAGGTGGATACCATTAGTCTTTCTGAACGCAATCAAAAAATCATGCATGTTAAAAATGGACAAAATTGGTAATTTACGGTGATTGAATGAAGTAAGTAAAAGATATTCGACAAATATAACAGAGGTTTTCGTACCTGTGGTTCCTTGAAATATTTCGTTTGTGACTGAAAAGAGGGAGGATTACTTAGATTTGACCATTATTAGATTTATTTGTGTATTGCCGAGACGAATTTAACATTTAGTGCAAAGTAATTATTTTAGTTCTTTTTTAGACTCTTCATATAGTCCTTGACCTGTTTAAAAGTTGATGTGTCATGCAATACAAAGCTTCCAAACTATCCCGTGGCACTAGACGTTTTTCTACCAGAAAATTCCCCCTCCACGTCAAATCCCCACTCTGTAAAAATCTCCCTTGGACATCTACCTGGAAAAGTCCCACAGATAAATTCCTTGAAAAGTCCCACGAATAAATTCCTCTGGAAAAGTCCTTCTCCATTATATGTAAAACTGACCAGCAACAGAGGAAGTATTACAAATAAAAATAATGAAAAAAAGAGTCAATTTTATTATGTTCTACCAATTGTCGGTCCATGGGCTGGCCGTGGAGGGCCAGAGTTCAGCTTCCTTAACTTTGGGAGTAAAATATCATTAATATTTTTTTAGGGGGGGGGGCTGGTCGGGCTTTAGAGGTCCAGTGTTCAGCTCCCATTCGTTTTGAATAAAATATCGTTAATATTTTTTGGGGGGCGAGGGGAGGTGGGAGGGGTCCTAGAGGGCCTAAGTTCTGGAACTAAAATATTGTAATCTGTTTTTTTTTTGGGAGGAGGGGGTAATGGAGGGCCATAGGTTAGCTCCTATAAGTTTTGGAATAAAATATTTACATTTTTTTTTCTTTCTTTGTTTGGGAAGGGAGCGGGGAATCAGGCCCTAAAAGGCCAGGGGTCAGCTCTTACAAATTTAGGATTAAAAGATTGCTAATTTTTTTTTTGGGGGGGGGGGGGGGCATAGAGGGCCAGGAGTTGGCTCCCATAAGCTCTTGAATAAAATATCGTTAATTTTTTGAAAGGGGAGGGGTAAGGGTCGGACCATAAAAGGCTAGCGCCCATAAGTTTTGGTTTGGACTACTGTTAATTTTTTTGGTGAGGGTGGAGGGAATTCGGCCATGGAGGGCCAGTAGTCAACTCCCATAGTTTTTAATGAGATGTTACCTAGTTCTTTTCTTTTGGGTGCGAGTCGAACCATGGAGGGCCAGGGTTCCCGTCCCTTAAGTTTTTGAATAAAATATGGTTGAAATTTTTTCTTGGAGGGGGGGGGGTCCGGTCATGCATGCCCAGGGGTCAGCTCCCTTAATTTTGGAATGAAATATCGTTAACAAGTTTATTTGCTTTGGGGGGAGGCTTATCTCATCTTTAAACTATTTTGAAACCTTTTATGCCTCCTTGGCATCACTTGATATCATCATGTTTTCTTTTCTGTGTTTCAATTGCCGAAAATGTCCCAATGAGGACGTGAGTTTTTCGCCTTTCTTTCCATGAGAATTAAACATAAAATTAAAACAAACTATACATTCTAAACAAAAAAAAAATAATAATAAAAAAAGAATTAAAGAGTAAAAATGAATTATTATAATATGTATTCATTATAATATGAAAATGAATTCATTATAATATAATGAATTATATAATAAAAATGAATTATATAATAAAAATTAGTTATAAAAATTCTTGAAGGGACAATTTTTTTCAGTCAGTTCATATAAGTTATAGTCTTCTATGCCAACAATAGCTGCTAGCATTTTTTTTTTTAGGAATATGTTGATTTGTTTGCAGATTTTCTACTCAACAAATGTATTGCCCCTCAGTTTCTAGCCTTCGCCGAAGGATTCAAAATTGATCCTTGTAGCCGCATTTTGACTGGATTGTTCAGACCTGACGAAATTGCATTGCTTGTTTGCGGGAGTCCAGTAAGTTTTTTTTTCTTTTTCATTTTATATTTCTGTTTGGATAGCATCATCTCACAAATAAAACCGAAATAAAGCTGAATTTTTGATTTAATTGTAAAATCAAACAGTAAGTCAAACAATAGGGATTTTTTAGCGAAAAACAGTGGGACTTTAACCTACAAGCGATATTTTGAATAAAACTTAAGTTGAGAGGTATGGTAGGGGAGGGGGATGGGGGCTAGTTTCCTTCCTGTCTTTTATTAACTTGTAAAGGGACCTAGAACTTATAATTTTGGTTTAAACGAGTCCTGTCCCGATCCCCTTGGATCATCGGCTGATTACGATCACCCCTGGGCAAAACAAAATTAAACGTGCAGCCGTGATCTTCCTTCGGGCAAAAAAAAACAACAAAATTCTAGAATTTATAGACAGGAGATTGAAACCTAAACAGTAAGGTTTTCAGATATGTTGAATCTGGTGGTGTGTTTTCCATTCAGATCTCTTGAATTTGTGATCTGTCCCCCCCCCCCATCAATTTCGAAAATTATTTAAACTTTCTCATACTTGTAGATTTTGATGGGCAGCGTTAAATTTGGTGGACTATACATATTTGAGACTAGCATAGATAACCAATACTTTGATGTGTCTGTTGCTATTAAAATCCTGTCTTTCAGGGTTTCGGTTACTACTGAACCGACTCGCTCCTTACTTACAGTTCGTTACCATGAATTGTTTGACATCTGAATTTTTCTTCAATTCGAAAAAGGTAAAATCTAAAAATGTTGTTTTTAGGGTGTTTCAATCGTTCTTTGTTCCACTGGGAATCATTGAGAGAACTCCGTTTTGTGTGCCTATACGGTAGAACGGGGTAACTTTGAAAGTTATGGGTAACAAAATCAGCATCAAGCAATGATTACTCTATTTCGGACAACCGCTTAATTAATCGACCGTACTTGTTTCTAAATTATTGATAGATGACAGCTTAATCAGTCGGTATCTCTTGCATTCAGGTTAAGACGAAATCTTAGATTTTTATTTACAAGAAAATTTGAACTGTTCCAAATCGTCAAAAGTGCTAAAAGTAAATTATTCTTTTTTACTTGGATAAACTAGGCTGTTCAATCTGACATTTTTCTATAGTTGAGAAGCCGAATGGTTAGATTTTGTAGGTTAAATCATTTCCTTGGTCTATAGATTCAAGATGGCAGATTCAATACTGCCTATAGATTCAATGCTGGTCTATAGATTCAATACTACCTGCAAACATTCTGTTTTTCCAGGGTAACTTTGAACATATGCTCAGAGTACCTTTGTTTATCTTTAATATTGATTTCAGTGTTCTGTACTAACCAATTGTTTAATTGTGCAGTGATTGAAGTTTACTCTCTTGTTTAGACCGTTTAGGAATCCTTTTTAATATATTAACCCCTGGAAGGTGCAAATCAAATTCATCTCTTGAACTATTGTTAAAAATTTTGACTATTTCCTAGGTCCTTCGATCCTACTTTTATTTCTTCTTTGGGAGGAAGTCATTTGGCATTCAATAGGAGAGGCAAAGGCTTAAATAGTTACATACAAGGGAAAATATGAAGGTAACTTAACTAGCGTCCTTTGTAATTTAATTTGATAGGTTTAAATATGATGATTTAAAAAAAAAAAAAAAAATTTCAGACATGGCAAATACAGGGCAAACGAAATCAACTGCAGACACCCAAAAAGGGAAAAAAGTCATTGGCAAAAATTTAATTCTTGGAATTAAGTGTATCACTAGCAACACTGTTTCATTCCCTTTATTAAAGGCCACAAGCCTTCAATGTACTAATTTTTTTTCTCGTTCACTTTGCAGAGAAGCAATGGTCGTTAAGAATATAGAGGGGAATTATTTGATTAGAAACTCTTATTGAACTGTACTTGGGGTTTTGTGTGTGTGTTTTTTTTGTTTGGTTTTGTTTTTTTTTTCTTATTCGTTTTAAATTGAGTCTTGAAAAGCTTCAAGCTGAAATTCATAGTAAAACGGCATCTTGTATCAATTGGAATAACAGTACATTGCTTGAAGAGCAATATACCTCGACACGACTTCATCAATTCTTTTCTAGATCGACATCGTTCAAAGTTTCGACTGAGAACCGTAGCGAATTACTCCAAAAAAGAGCTTCTTTTTCATCTGAAATGTTGAACAAGTACTACAACACTTTAGAGGTGACTTTTCAGGATGTGCCTTTATCGAATATTTACAATTACGATGAGACTAGCTAAACTGACAACTCAGGGAAAAGGAAATGTATTGCTAAAAGTGATGTCAAATACCCTTCCAGAATAATGAATGTAACAAAGGGATCAATATCCTTGATGATATGTGGAAATGCAGAAGACGAACTGCTTCCACCATTCGTCTGCTATAAAGCTAAAGGCATGCATAGCTTTTTGCGTCAAGGAGGCCCTAAACGATCCAGGTATGCCATATCTAAGTCAGGATGGCTTGAGAGGGAAATTTCTGAAGAGTGGCTTATGTCAATGGCACTCATCTGCCTAAAAAAATGGCAGGGGTGAAAGTTGTGCTGGTTTGACAACCTCTCTTCCCACTTTTCTGCTAAAGCGTTAAAAGTCTGTAGAGAAAACAACATTCACTTTTTGTATGCCTTCCACTAAACGCAACAGATATACTGCAACCTCTTGGCGTTACCTTTTCGCTCCTATGAAAAGAGTGTGGAGGAAAATGCTTGATGATTAATAAATTGGATAAGCCAAAAGAAACTGCAATGAGAAAAAATAAATTTCCCCAGAATCTGAAGCTACTTTTGGCGAGTCTAGCCTAAAATGGGAAGAAAAATCTAAAGAATGTATTTGCCAATTGCTTATCACGTTCCAGAGTCATCCAGAACCATCCACTTCCCGCCCATCAAACTCCACAAGAGGCTATAGACAACGTCAGCTAAGTTTTACTGGATGTCCTGTAAGCCTGTAGATTTGACAAATATGTTAGGAACATCACGTGAAAATGTCTTAGCATCCCACCGAGGAAAAGCATTAGGGATGCAGAAGACTCAAGCTGTGAGTCTGACATGACTGACGCATCCGGAAGGGCGAGTGAGTTTGATATGGAAGCTGATGAGTCGACGAGTGCCAGCCCTTCATCTCTCTCAAGCAGGATTGCAGTCAAAACGGGTTCGTACTATCCTCCATAACTGTGGATGGACATTGGATCTGCAAAGTTCTTCATGGGTCATATTTATAAGTAATTTGCAGTGTTGGAGATAGATACACTTTCTTCTGACGAGTGGCTGAACAGGGTATGCCTGCAAATAAAACAATAATGGATCCTTCTATTTTCCCTGGGCGAAAGAACCTGTATCCATCCGTTCTGACAAGGGAGAGGGGATCTTCCAGCCCTTTGACTCACTCATAGTAAGAAGTTTTTTTTTCGTAACTTTGGTCATCTGATATTTTTCTAATTTGAACTTTTCTTTACCTTTTATTTTAGAAGTAATATTTTATTTCTCTCATTGAAGGATTTTTTTACTTTAAGTTTGATACCGTATGACTTCAAACTCCTCCAACTCTTATTCAATATTACCTGTCAAATTTTTTCAATGTTCAAAGTTAAACACCCAATGAGGAAACTTTAAAATAGTTTTCATTAAATACTAGCTTCAAGAAAAATGTCACAGAATTACCTCGATTTTTTAAAATTTCTAGTTCAAAGTTACCCCGTTCTACAGTAGTTTATTTGAGGGCATTCTCACAAAGTAACCGTGATTCCAAATTGTTTTTGAATTTTTCGGACAGCAATCGTTCATATGTCATTATGATAATTAACATTTATTTTAGGATTTAGACGTCGATGCCTTGCAAAGAATAGCGAAGTATGGTGGTGGTTATACTCTCAAAAGCGATACTATCGTACGTTTTTGGTCTGTTTTACGTAGCCTTGATGAAAGGAAAAAGCGAGAATTTTTGAAATTTACTACAGGAAGCGATCGTGTCCCCCTCAGGGGAAAGCTCATAATCACGATTTTAAAAAGTGGACCGGACACGGATAGGTAAATTATGATGATAATGTTTATTCATGTAAGTTTTGTGTCTCGCATATATTTTATGTCGTCTTATTTTGAATTAACCGTGGCCTCTAATTACAAAACCCTGCTAACACCCGTCTCAAACCAAACAATATACGACACCAGGATCTGAATGTTGTTCATTGTGTCAAACATTGGGTTGGTTCAAGGGGCCCATGGAAAGAAAAAAATATCAAGACCAGAACTAAAAGTCTCCATTAGAGCTCAAGTAAAAAAAAATTAAAACCAATACTAAAATATTACATATGGTAGTTCTGCTCAAAACACGTTTGTAAATAAAATTCTTTCGAAGCAAGCTAAATTTATTATGTAGTAGCAGTAGGAATGGGATTAACGACGCTTCTTGACTACTAAGATCCCTGCGTGGGTCCTGCAGTATGTAGCTACACCAAGGTTCGATCCATGGGTTCAGTACTGTCAAGCAAAGGTCAAACCCACTGTGCAACTACAGTCCTGTACCAGATTTAGTTTTGATTTAGTAGTAAATAGCGACGAAGACAACTCTGCCTTTCTGAAAACAACAAGTAGAAAACCAGGGAAATTTTTATACAAGACAGTTGAACGCAACTTTAAATGAATATTTCGACCCTATATCCAAGGGCTGTCCTCGGCAAAACAAACGAAGAAAAAAAAACAATATAAAATAAACTTACATTAAAATTTCTTAGTCCTGGTTGAACTTCCTTGAAGTAATGGCATTGGGGCTGTTTTGAAAATTTGTAAAAACTTTTTTCAGTTTTAATGATCGAACTTAATGTTTTGCTAAGGACGACCCTTGGATATAGGGTCGAAATATTCATTTAAAGTTCGGTTCCACTGACTTGTATAAAAATTTCCATGTTGTTCCACTTATTGCTTATAATTTAGTAGTATTTGAAAAAATTAGATTTTAATAATGAAATTTTATTTTCAATAATTTTTTAATGAAACCGTCGACAGGATCATAGTAAGACATTTATTTTATTTTTTTTGTAATTTTGATAATTTTTTAAGGATGTTTGACCTTAATTTTCATCAGAAACAACGACAACGTTTCCGGAGAGAACTTGAGCTTTATTAACGAAAACAAATCGCTTAACCCCTGCAACGATTTCAAGCTAAACGGAGTATGAAAATCCATTTTCTAAGAAATGTGTTGGATGAAACACTGTTCACAACGAAAAATCATGTCGCCTCTCAAAACAAATATATGTATATATACATATATATATGTATATATAATATATATATATATATATATATATATATATATATATATATATATATATATATATATATATATATATATATATATATATATATATATATATATATATTCTGATTGATAAAACATTTCAAAGGTTTTTCTTTACTTTTGTTTGACTCATTACACTTAGTGTTTTATACTTAGCTATATTTCTTGTGTAAATTTGCATGCGTAAATTTTCATGTGTCTTATATACTAAAAACAATAAAACCACCGTGACGTTGCTAATGACGTATTTATACTCTTGAAATAAGCTCATAAAACCCTAGAATTCCTGTTTCCCCCCCCCCCCCCCCGCAAAAATATACGGAGCCGTTTTCGAAGAAAAATACATATATGTATGGGTGTGTATGAGTAATGACATAGTTTATGCCTTTGAAATGTGCTCAAAAATTTGACATGACTTGTACATTTTTTTTCCTCTTTAGATCCTCTTTTAAGACTAGAAAATCTCTCGTAGCCAATTTAAAAAAAAAACACGGAGCCACTTTGAACAAAGAAAAATATATAAATACACGGTTATTGCTCGTTTAAAGAGAGTAGATTTACTGAAAAAATTAAAATGTTACATTAATATTAAACATGTTGGCAGGATAGGCTCGTTAAAGAACCTAGGATAATTCCACTTCAAAAAGGTGACTTTTGAAAACCCATCAAATTACCACCCTATTTCAATTTTGTCAGCTTTTTCTAAAATATTTGAGAAGGCAATTTATCAAAGGTTTTATGATTTTCTTAAATCGTTTCATTTCTCCACAAATTCCCCGTTTGGTTTTAGGTCTTGACACAAGATAGAACACGCTATCCTTGGTCTTATCCAATATATTCATGAATGCTTAGATAAAGGTGAAACTCCAGCAGCAATATATTTAGATTTTAAAAAAGTATTCGACACAATATTCTATTGTATTCTTTTTTGTAAATTAGATAATTGGGGTTTGCGCGGACCGGCGTTGAACCTAGTTAAATATTATCTGGATAAGAGAAAGCAACAAATAGATTGAGGCAATTTCCTCTCTCCGCCTGTTCCTCAGTCTTCGAAGGTTGAGGTACCTCAGGGCTCTGCCCTAGGTCCTCTGCTTTTTCCAATTTATATAAATGACCTTCCCGCGCTTTGTTATTCCCGTGTCTCAACACACATTTTGCTGATGATACGGCAGTTTCGCTTTCTGAGAGGAATGATGAGGAGTTGGACACTAAACTGAATGCTGCATCCTCTAATGTTTTGATTTGTGTTCATCATTTTTTATTGCTTTGAATTCATCGAAAACTGACTTCATAGTTTACGGTAGAAAGCCATCATTCTCCCCTTTATTACCCGAGTTACTGTTTCAAAGCATCTATTATCAATATCTGGGGTGGAAATTATAAAGTTGCTTGGACTTGTGATTGATGAAAGTTCGTTTAAAAAAAACACATTCAAATACTACGCTTAAAGATCGCCACCCAAGATCTACGGTGTACTTTAGATCCATAAGACTGGATCCTCCCTCCACCCCATTCTGTCAAATTTTTTGTCACATGTTTAAAAATTGTGAATATGATTGTCGGTAACTGTGTGTCCATTTTTTGGGAACAAAAAAATACTATTTTAGAAAGTTGAATTGTCTGACTCAGTAATTTAGAAAATTCACAATGTAGGAAACCTCAATTCTGTACAGTTATGATGTTGTATCCATGTATTCAAATTGTGATTTAAAAAGATGCGAGGATATTTTAAAAAGTAAATTAGAAAAACACTTTGATTTAATACAGGATGTGACGTTAGCCAGTCTGGATATTGATGTCATTATGAGACTAATTATTCTGGTAAATGAATTTTCTTTTTATTTTTGTTTTCGAGGGGGGTTTTATAGACAAATTTTTTGGGTTACCTATGGGGGCTTCTCTTTCTCCTTTATTGGCAAATCTATTCATAGATGCCATTGAAACCTCCGGTATAAACAGTTTTAGAATCTCCCCTTGCTTCTGGGGTAGGTTCATGGATGATGTGGTTTGCGTTTGGAAACATGAATTGGACTCCTTAGACCTATTTTGTAAGCATTTAAATAGTTTTGATAATGATATTAAATTTAAAGTTGAGTTTGAGGATACTAATAAATTACCTTTTCTGGATATTTTATCAAGGAGGCACACTTGTGCCTCTATAAAGAGGCGACCCACCACAATGTTAAGTGATTTCAGGTCCTAGAGGTCGCAGAGAGACGGCGGTAATCGCATTTTGTAGCACAAGCTCAAGTCACTTGGGTAGAGGGCATAGACACTGGTAGCGGTTACGCAGAAAGTCAACAACTAAGAGCAAAATATGCTTCCTAGCGCCCATCTTTTCGAAGTTATTTGCTGCTGTATAATGGCTGATCAAGTCAAATGCCTTACGATAATCAACTCAAAGCAGGTCAACGAGGCTACTGCCTTTGTCCAACCACTCGGTAATCAGGTGGTAGAGACGTACTAGATAATGCATCGTACTACTCCCTTTCAAGCAGCCGTACTGAAACAGATCAAGGGCTGGCTGAACTTGGGCTAGGAGCTCTCTATAAATAAAGGATTTGGTCACTTTAGCCATATTAGGCGTGATAGAAATCAGACGAAGCTGATCACTGGATTTCGGGTCTTTGACTTTGGGCAAGGCGCGCACGTAGGCTTTTTTCCAAGCACTCGGGAATTTGTGCTCCTTGAACAACTGATTGATCACTGATGAGAGTGGTTTTGCTAGAAACATAGAATATTATCTTAAAAGTTTAACTGGCAATTCTCCTGGCAATTCTCTTTTGTACCAAGTTATAAAAATAGTATATCTGAAACATCTTGCAATGAGTTGAGGCTAGTGTCATTACTACCCAAAATGTTTGGGGGGGGGGGGGCCAAATATTTTAAAAACTTTTTTTTCAATAAATAGCATAACTTCCATTTTAAATAAAGTATTTAAAAAAACTACACAAGTCAGTAAAACCGCTGCATTTACCACACAATATTTAGATTTTGGTACATATCATTTCACTATTTTAATGCTGTTTATTTAACCAAACGGAAAATTATGACACCATTCATAAAATCATGGCAGTAGTTGATAAAACTGGTGTGTTGACCAACCAAGTTTAGAAGTTCTGTAGATGAAATGTCAGCATTCTCATTGTCTGTTTTGAACTGAGCAAAGAATTTTAGGGGCATCGGAAAAATTATGCCGCTTTGCGCCAGAATTTTACCAATTAATTATTTTACCAAGTAACCAAAAGCATTTGGGGGGAGGGCTTTCTCCTATCAGTTTTTAAATTTTACTGGTTTAACCTCCTCCTCCCCACTTCACAGACATTGCTTTGCAAGAAATGAAACAATTTACCATTGCCTATTTGAGTGTAATATACTGACTTTTGCACAGTTTGTCCTTCAAGGTAAATTGTTGAAGTGTTTCAAACATCAAAAAATTTAACAATCAGTCAAGAGCCTAGCTGATCTAACCTGCACACAGAGTACTGAAATAGAAATATATTCCCTATATTTCAGTTCCTAGAATCAAAAAAGCTACTGTAAGACATATATTCAAAACTGAACCATCACAAGATAAACAATTAGCAACCACTCACAATAGTCCAACGCATCTCATATAGAGAGTCAAAAGGAAAAGGGCTGAATAGGCTTGACTGGAGAAGGGCTTAATAGGCTTGACTGGAAAGCTCCCAGTCTTGACTGGATAATGAAAAATAAGGTTCAAATGCAACAAAATGCTGCAATTAACTACACATGTGCAATTAATCTTCAATCTTGTTTGCCAAAAGGATTTGACATTTAAAAAATCATTTTGTAAGCCAACATCAGGCATTCTTTTGGGGCATAAATCTTGATTTGCACTCTGCACTTCTTCTTGATCTAGACATTGTTCTTCTTAGACACTACTTCTTGTTCAGTTTATTTTTATTTCAAAGTTCTAATCTTTTTGTATGCAAATGATTTGTGTGCCAGTTTTTGATAAATTTATTGATTGTGAGATTATTATAAGCAGACGAAAGTTTTTTTTTTTTTGCATATAATATGGGTAATCCATTAAGGTGGATTTTTGTATCTAAATATTATATTTATGTTATTTCTACTGCCTGGTTTGTTAAGAATTTTAATGTAAGTAATAGCATTTGTCAATATTCTCAAAATACTTATGATAACTTTTCGGAAGACTGAGTGGGAATAAATTAATCTTTGGATTTTTTTTTAGCACTATCTGAGCTTATACATGTCTTAGTCACTAATTTAAAATATGCTAAATATTTCACTACATTGAGTACCAACCCAGATTAGGTGGTGGTAGCTTATGCAAAACTTTCTTAGATTTTTCAGCCAAGGGACTTTGAGTGATTAGTCTTGCTTAACTGTAAAACTTGTTCCACTCTGAAAAAAAAATGTTTTGAGCATCCCAATTGATAGATAGTTGATTGCTTTTCATGATTTTTACCCTCTTCAACACTATGAAAAAGACATTGATATTAAGATAAGCTACCTGTAAAAAAGCAGATAACAAGCAAAGTAAGCTCTACCATAATTAAGCCCGATATCAGGCTTAGTAGATACAAAGGTAAAACGTAATCAGAAAACATGTGCAGTAAAGCTACACCACTACTGCTTCTAACTACAATTCATTGTTCACCCACCTGAGGCCAGCACTGCAACATATGATACTCTGCCACACACCCAATTCATTGCTCCACTTTCCAATTTCTCCAGTAATCCTTTGAATCCTTCCTTAAGTCACACTAGCTAATAATGGGATGATCCTGTAGTCGCCAGTCAGTGAAGATTCTGTTTCTGACTGGTCAGATGAGTCCCAAACTAATTGCGAGGGCTTGTTGTACCATCCCTTGTCAACTAATGACTTGAATGACTCAATACAGGCTGAAGAGACTAAATCCTGGTCAACAAGTTCCATAGACTCACCACCCAATTAGAAAATAATTTGCTATGCATCCTTGGATTGGCACTCTTGTTGAAAAGATTTTGATCATGTCCTCTTGCTCTTGAAGAGACACCCAGTTGAAAGATATTTGGGAGAAGCTCTTTATTGTTGAGCAGCTTGAATGTCATAATCATATCCCTTCTCTTTTGGTGGGTTAATTTTTTAAAGAGAGAGGGATGAGGAATGTCATGGAGATTTTTGATGCATTTAATTGTACATCTCTGAACTTATTCTAGAGTTTCTCGGTGTGATTTATTAATTGGGTTGGCAATGCACATACCAAACTCTAACTTCGGCCAAATTAAACCTTTAAAGCTTTGAAACACCTCAAGGGGAAACACTACTGAAAGTTCTCTTAAATATACCAAGAGTGTGACTAGCCTTTGCAGCAACAGTCTGAGCATTAAACTGTACTTTGTGTATGAACTTTACTTCCCATGTTCAAGTATGCTTTGCATTTTGTTTGACCTTATCTGGATTGTCTCATAATCCAATGCTTGGCAACCTGTCAGCCTTTATTAGTATTAAATAATAAAAAAACAAGTTTTTTTTAAACTGAAAGTATGGAGTGACATTAAAACTTAAAACGAACAGAAATTATTCCGTATATGAAGGGCCTGTCCTCTCCTCAATGTCTCGCTCTTTACGCTAAACTTTGACTCTTTCTCACAACTCTATTTTTTAAACATTAAAAAACTTTAGCGTAAAGAGCGATACGTTGAGGACGGGACAGCCCCTTTCATATACGGACTAATTTCTGTTCGTTTTAAGTTTTAATGTTGCTCCTTACTTTCAGTTAAAAAAAACTTGTTTTTTTTAATTTAATCTGATTAAGAGCGGTTATTTTTTCTGAGGTTCTTCACAATTGTAATGAATTTATTTAAACTTTGAGTATCAAAAATTAATAGTCTAAAATCATTCAAAAATTGAAATAAAATTTTAGGATAGAGTAAAAAATAGATTTGAACTTTTGTGCTTTGACATCGATACTGGCTGGTATTGTTCCCTACAAAAATGTAAGAGACAATTTGAACATAAATTTTGCTTATGTTATTGAAGAAATAATGTGAAATTTAAGAGTAGTCAAAATTACTTGACTCTTGAAAGCTTTGCTTTGAAGCTAGACATTTTATTTAGATAAATACTAAGGAATTCGCAGAATAAATGTTTCAAAATATAAATTTTGAGTCCCCTCCTCAACGCCTCGCTCTTTACGCTAAAGTTTTTCATTGTTTAAAAAAATAGAGTTGTGAGAAATTCAAACTTTATCGTAAAGAGCGAGGCATTGAGGAGGGGACAGCCTCTTTCATGTTTTATTTAGATAAAAACTAGGGAATTCGCAGAATAAATGTTTCAAAATGTAAATTTAATTTCTCACCTATGCAAATTTACTTGACACGAATCTTTCTGACGTTCTGTTTTCAGATTCTAAATTAGGAAAGCTTGCTTATACCTCACCTACTGGAATTTTCATATCCGAAGAACTATTAATAAGAGCCAACTCTGGATGGATAATCCACGAAGAAGTCTTAGCTCTCATTTGCCACGAGCTTTGTCACTGGAGACATGGGCATTGGAAATTCAATTACACCAGACATCTGGTTAGTTTAGAGATCTCCTTTTTTATTCATATTCCCTTTCTTTTTTTCTAGTTAAGTTGAAAAATACTATCTGACTAAGTCTGTTTGCTTGTACATACTTAAAGATGAATGTTAAAAATTGGAAGGCATTCTTCCAAAGATGATATTTTGAGATCTAATATAAAACTTTGGCTTTCTTAAATCCCATTAAAACTTGAATAACTGAAAAATTAGTTGTAATGACGTTTCGATTGTATAAAGAGATCACAAAATATGTCGACTGTATGTGTCATCTTTTATGTGATGTGTTGTGTTTTGACACTCTCGTAAATTCTTGGCCTTTTGCTCTGGCATAGTTGTAATTTGAGCATTTCGATTGGGGTAAAGCCTTTAGGCTTTACTTCAAAAAGTAAACAGGCTTTACAAAAAACAGCAAAAATGTAAAGGTAGTGTGGGCCTGCCCTAAGTCTCTAGAATTTTTTTTTTTTCAACCTATGACGAAGAAATTTTACTATTTAGCAAAGAAACTACACAGTTAGATTAAAAACATTATTTAATACTTAATAAAAAAAATTACACTACCACTACTACTAACCTTTTTCTAGTGAAGGAAAGGAATCAGTAGAGTGCCTCAAAGCTGTAGCTTCGAATTTGATTTCTCACCATACGATATGGCTTAATCAGGCAATCTTATGATTTTAATAATTTTTTAAAACTGCATTCGAAGTAAAAAAAAAAAAAAAAAAATGTGTTATAGACGAATTTACTGTTTCTACAGGACCACCGGTAGATTTTTTTTTGTTTTTTAAGTTGTCCAGTTCAAGCCCCAGCCTATACGATACAACCCTAATAGGTGGGGTTGGTTCGGACACTTTGGCCAAAATTATAAATGCAGTTTTTGAGAAAATTCAACTAATAATAAATCTGGAAAAAATTTCAAGAGTTCCTTATTGTGAGAGGTATCTACAGAAAATCAAATTTTGGTTTTCCATTCATAAACAAATGATGTTTGTGATCGCTCAATTTTGTCCGATACAACACGCCAAGAATTGGGGGGCCAAGAATTGGCCCCCCTTCAATGAATATTAAGCTTATCATTTTCGCTCGTATCCATACCTACTTCAATCCTTATATAAGTTGCTAAGCCACAGGGGAGCTCTAAAAGCAACGTAACAGAAAAAAAAAGCAGCAGAAGTATGTTACACTTACGGTTTGTTTTCTCGAGTACCTGACACTTCAAAAAAGTTTTTTTTTCAGCGTCACCTAGAACAGCACTATATAGGGTACCATCCTTATCTACGTAGACATCAGCTTCGTTGACCAATTTTGATTCCGGATCAACTACTCGTCCTCCCTGTAGCTGACGAAAAACAATCTTTGCTGAAAACAAACGGTAGAGTTTTCTTAGTTAGAATAATCATTGAGCTTTTCTAGCCTCTGTTTTTTTTTTTTTTTTTTTACTTTATCTACAGAACCTGTTAGACCAGTATCATCATATTACATAATGCATTTCCTACTAAATCAAGAAAGTTCCTCTAGAAACAACGCTTGCATTTTTATCCCCTTTGCTAATTTTTTTTATCAAAACAACAATAATTTTTTTTCTTCTTAAAATTTGGATACTACAATTATTCGATGTGAAAAAAAGAACAATCTAGATAGGTTATGACTTCAGGGAACTTTTGGGCCTTAATTGCTATTATTAAAGAAACTACACAGTTAGATTAAAAACATTATTTAGTACTTAATAAAAAAATTACACTATTACTACTGCTAACTCACCGCAGTACCAAGCCACCTGATGTCTACGCACACTCGTCTTCCATCCTAGTCTACTCAAATCCTCTTGATTTATACCTTCCCAGGAACTTCTCATTTCTCTTAAATCTTTCCTTGTTATATTCTCCCACCCAAAGTGAGGACGACCTGTTTTTCTTTTAGCCTTACACGGTTGGTCAAAAAGAACAATCTTTGGCAATCTGTCAACCTTCATCCCCAAAACGTGCCCTAGTCACCTCAGCCTTTCTTTCATTATAGCCCTATAAAGTGAGATTTAACCACACTTTTCATACACTTTACTGTTTGAGATACGGTTAGTCAGTAGGGTACTCAAAGTAATGTGTTGGAAATTTCTCTGGAAAAAAATCTAGCAGATCTTCCTCAGTTTCTTGGAGTGATAAATAATAAAAAAAAACAAGTTTTTTTTTAACTGAAAGTAAGGAACGACGTTAAAATTTAAAACGATCAGAAAGTAGGCCGTATATGAAAAGGGATGTCCCCACCTCAACGCCTCGCTCTTTACGCTAATGTTTTTCATGGTTTAAAAAAATAATGCTGTGAGAAAGTCAAACTTTAGCGTAAAGAGCGAGGCATTGAGGAGGGGACAGCCTCTTTCATATACGGAATAATTTCTGTTCGTTTTAAGATTTAACGTCGTTCCTTACTTTCAGTTAAAAAAACTTGTTTTTTTTTATTTAATTTTTGAAAATTTTTTACTTAACGCAGGTTTTGATTTTGGCTCATCGTACATGAATAATTAAGAAAAAATTGCATATTAATTTCACCTTCATTTGGTTAAATGGCTTTCTTGAAACCTGTTTAATTTTATTTACGAACGTTTTTATTAGTAATAAATATACGTAACTTACGAATTAACTTACGTAACGAACCTTTATATTCTTATATTTTTAATAGGTATATTAGAGGGTTCGCCCCCTAGTCAATACCTTGCTTTTTAAGCTAAAGTTCGAATTTTGTTCCAATTCTTGAAAAATGACCCCTTAATCACAAAGGCCGTTAATTAGAATAAATAGCTCTTGTGAAAGTACTAAAAATCTTTGGCTTCAAGAGCGAGGTATTGACTAGGGGATGAACCCAATCATATGCGTAATATTTCCTGTTCGTTTTAAGATTTGATGTTGCTCCTTTCTTTCAGTTAAAAAACTTGTTTTTTTTATATATATAATTTCTGATCTTTATTTAAATAATTCTGGGAAATCCGGCGCCCCCTTCATAGCAATCTCCCTTCTCCCATGAAAACTTCCTTCATGGTAAGATCGTCTCACATAACCCCCGACCCACGCCCCCCCCACTACCAGAAAAAATCCCCTCTGAAAACGTCTGTATACTTCCCAATAACCAATACTATATGTTAACATTGGGTAAAGTTCATAACTTTCAGCCCTCCCCCCTGGGACTTCGGGGGATTGAGTAATCCTAAAAGACATAGCTATCATATTTTCGACCATGCTGAGCAAAATGGCTATCTCAAAATTTTGATCGGGTGACTTTGGGAAAAAAATGAGCGTGGGAGGGGGTCTAGTTGCCCTCCATTTTTTAGTCACTTAAAAAGTGCTCTAGAACTTTTAATTTCCGTTCGAATGAGCCCTCCCACGATATTATAGGATCACTTGATCGATGTGATCACCCCTTAAAAAAAAAACAAAAAAAAACACGCATCCATTATATTTCTTATGGCAAAAAATGAAAAATTCCACATTTTTGTAGATAGGAGCTTGAAACTTTTTTTGAAAATCAGCCAAATTTTCTCAGGCGCGTAACTTTTGATAGGTAGGACTAAACTTGATGAAACTTATATATTTGACAGCATTAAAATCTGATTCTTTTGATGTATCTATTGGTATCAAAATTCCGTTTTCTACAGTTTCGGTTACCATTGAGCCGGGTCGCTCCTTACTTACAGTTCGTTACCACGAACTGTTTGAAAACATAACCTCAACATCTTAACTTCCTTGCAGTATTTCCCTTGGGGGTGTGAGTTTACAACACCAATGGGTTGCCCAATGGGGGTGGGAATTGTTGTGATGGATGTTTTTTTTTAGTATCCTTGTCTTTGTTTTTAAGCACAAACACATTGCAGCCATATTACTCATTTAGGCTTTTCAGGATAAAAAGTGTATTAATGGTTTTATTTTTATGATGCTTCAGATGTCTGATAACAAGAGTGGAAATACAACCATGAGTGGATTCATGTTTGTGGAATTTTTTTACGTTGATTTTATTGGGAGTTTTTTACATCAAATTTAAAATGTCGCAAAATCATGGGAAAATGTATAGTATAATAATTTCATGTATTTACATACAATTTAATGTATAGTATAGTAAAATAATTTTAGTATAAAATGCATTTTGAGGCTCTAGTCTGAGCCTCAAAATACAACTGATTTTTTTTTCATCATATTTATTAAGATATTAAAACAAATAGAAAAGGAAAAGACAGAATGGGTCAAAATAAAAAAAAGAAGATGGAAAAATATGAATACCTGGTAGGGGGGATGCTTGGCCAAAGATCTTAACCCTGGCTACATACCTGAAATGCAATTTACCTGAAATACCACCATGATATGCAATTTGACACCACGAAATTTAAGGGGAGGTGCAAATTTGTCGTTTTTTCAGTTTTATAATGAAGATACGACAAAAATGCATTTTCAATGAAAATATTTACCTATATAGGTGTGTTCCAGAACTAGGAAGGGGCAAAAAATCTAGAGGGATACATACCCCTCTGCCCCCCTCCATGAATTGGCGCAAGTGATTTTGCTATATATAATGAGTTTGTCCGGTAATTCATAATCTAGATTTTGCTGATAATCTGTCCTCTCACTCCTTTCTAATGTTTTGTTTGTAGAAATTTCATGTACTATACGACATTTGATGCAATTGTTATTAAAGATTTAATCTAATTATTTAATTAATGTAGACCTATCTGTTTTAATCCACTTGTATTTTTGTTGTTTTTTAATTTCATTTCTTTTAAGACAGCGTTGTTGTTGTTATGTTATATTTTGTCGCTACTTATGTTTAAGTCTTATAGGAGCAATGTTAAAGCGCCAAAATTCTGATTCTCTTTAGTTTCACATATTCTTTAGTTATGACCACCCATTGCGAATTTGTGCTGAAAAATCCATATGCTTTCCCTCTATTATTATTTTCCTAGTAGTTATTCTTGGCTAATAATAAATACACTAATGTCGAGAAAATTCTTATCTGCTGACAAAAAGAAAATTTAGGGGCAGGAACTAAAGGAGATACATCCATGCAGCCATCAAACGGTAAAGAAAAATAAGGTTTCGAAGACTTTTGAAATAGCATGCAAAGTTTGGATTGCTAGGGAGATTTAATTACCTTCCAGAGTTTGTGGTTTGGACTTTATTGTTATTTTAATTGTAATGTTGCTGTTAAGTTAAATGCGTGTGATGTTTTTGTCAGCCTTACGCTAAAATCGTGTGTATATATTTTGTATTACTTATATACTTTTCGAGCAAATAATCTGAGAAAAAAGGAAAGCAATATATTTCTTACATATTTCCCTATATTTGCCCCATGTTTCTTATAAAACTAATTTTCATGCAGTTATCCTGGCTTAAGCTCAGTGCCCACAGAAAGTGAATCTGCTGACACTAGGTGAATTCTAGGTCGTCAGGCAAATATTTTCAGCTTCGCACGTCCGAAATTCGCAGTTCGTACCTTTCAACTCCGAGTTGAATTTTATTCGCACAATAGATACTCGCAAGATGAAATAAAGTAAACTTCTAAAAACATGAAAATGAACAAGGAAACTTTCTTGATCGTTTCAGCATACCTCTCCGAAGTCTTAAAGACGAAAGCAGTAACAATCCACAAATCTTTTGTTTCTGTCTTTTAGAAATCATATTTGAAATTTCGCGTTCTATGAGGCAGACCATTTGAAGTTGCAGTTGCGATGTAAACTCACAATGTCGTCTGAGAAAACAAATTGATTTCTGTTGCCACTGATCTTTTCTCTTTGAGGGACTGGCGAGTATAACCGCAAACTAAAAACTATTGAAACTTCAATTTTTACTGACTATTTAATGATACTTCAAAATTACCCTTACCCCCATCATTAATCTGCACAACGAATTGACGCTTCTTCTATGAGACAATAATTGTGGTTCTTTAACATAAATAGTGATAATTATTAATTATATTATAATATACTATTAATACTTTATGTGAGGCTAGTCTAAAAAAGCGCATTGTAAAACGTAGAGAGGTCAAAGACTTTCATAATGATAACAGAAATCTGTTATAAAAAAAAAGAATTGGACGAAAATCCTAGTAATAAAATCCTACTCAGCAATTGAAATGATTAAATGATGGATTAAATAAAATCGATTTTGAGAAACTTACTTTGGTGAGGCGCGCGAATCAGGTCAGTTGATCAGATCTCAAACCCCTTTAACATGCCACCGCCGTACAGTGGATAACGCACTGGGCTAATATTTAAGAGGTCTGGGGCTAAAATCCTAGTGATTCCGGTTTTGTTAATACCAAGTTCTCCTTGTTGTACAAGCCCCTCTAAAGATGCACTGTTTATTTGTATGTAATAATCTTAAATAGCAGATAATAATTTTGTGCGATGAAAATTTTTTTTAAGCTGAAGATTACACTTAGTTTTTGTCAGTAATTGATTTATTCACGGGTGGCCAGGTTTGATTGTTAGACCTGCCATGCTATGCAATCCACATTCTTGTTTGCTCATATCTTTATCAGATGACGCTGCAACAAGAAGAACTTTAATAATATAAAATTCGCTGAAAACCAAAGACTTGTATTTTTTAGGTCTATTTTAATTTAGCATACAACTCAGCTTTTAAAATATTTAGCCTTATACAGTTATTATAAAATTCATTCTAATTAATCTTACCTATTTTTTTAATTTATCAATTAAAATAACTTTCCAAAAATAAGCTAAACAAAGAAAATTAATTTCAATTTTAAAATTAAGACAAAGAAAAATAAAAACCTATAATATTTCATAATATAAAAGACTAGATATTAGTGATAAAGAACAAATTAAACCCCAAACAAACAGAAAATGAATAAACAATCATATAAAACAAACATACGACATGTACAAATATAAATGAATAAATAATTCTTAAAACATACAAAAAATAGAATTAAATAAGCTTATCAAGCTTAAAACAAAAAAAAAATCTTTTACTATAGAAGAATAAATGAAACTCAAAATAAACAAAGACTAAATAAACAATCATAGCAAACAAAGATACAACAGGTACTAATATAATTGAATAAATAAATCTTAAATCAAGAAATACTTAAATTGAATATATAAATAAACCTTAAAAGAAACAAAATCCCTAAAAACAAGAGTTGGGTTACTGCCCCCTTCCCTAACTGTAAAAGTCTAAAGCCTACTGCGTCATTGGTACTTAACTGAAAATAAACTATATTACAAATATTTTCTTTTTTACTTATTATACAATTGTACTTATAGAAACAACAGTTTGGCTACTGCCCCCCTCCCTAAATTTAAAAGTCTAAAGTCAACTGCGTAATTGGTACTTTATTGAAAATTAATTGTATAAAAACAAATTTCTTCTATACTTATTAAAAAGTTAGAAGTAAAATGAAAATTACAGTACAATAAGATCATGTAAATTATGCACTTCTTTGGAAATAATGTTTCATTAAAATCAATCAAAACTTAGTTGTTTCTAGAAGAGAATGATTAAACTATAGAGTTATCAGATCAGCATATTCTTAAGGCATTTATGTCATAAAAAACAATTATTCTTTATTACACACAGCTAAATCCATATTTAGAAATTATAAAAGAATTCTAATTAGTTCCAAAAAGCCAGAATACAGTCTAAAATTAAATTAAGTTTGTCATTTAATCCAGGAGTTTAATTAGGATACAAAATTTTAATAATCAAAACCATATGGGATTATCATTAACTAAATATACTTTTTTTTTTGCAAATGCAATCAGACCGATCAGATGCAATAAACACCTATCTTTCATGCCCTGTCAATATTTCAAAGGAAGTTGAAGATAAACCATCTCATTTTAGACATGCAAAAATACAGAAGATCAGGAAATCTGAAGCATACCTTCGTCCCTGTCATCTTTCGGCTCCAGTTTAACATGATCAGCATCATGTTGACAATCTCCAGAGATTGTGATTGTTATCTATGATTGTTTCTTTTTCGTCTATCTTGTCTAGTTAGTGTAATATTAGAACTTATATACGTCAAATGGTTATTTGTCTTCTAGTTTCAAGTCAAGTGAGTTAGTCTACACATCAGACGTCCATCAATATGAAATTTAGTTTGTTAATGAAAAACATTACAGATTGAATGGAAGAATAATCTTATGTACAGAATCCAAAATAAAAATCGGTTATTACAGTAATAAGTCAACAATTTTGCTAATCAGTATTTTAGCCCTACTTTAGAATTTACATTGATCGAAATAGGATCTTTTGACACCCAACACACCAAAAACATGTGGTTATGCCATCTTATTGATGCGTCATTAAATTCTACGAATCATGCTGACTGAACTGACATCAACTGAACATCAACTGACTGAAGTTGAAGACTGATGTTCTCCAAAGAAAAAAATTGCTTGAAATTAGATTACAGAATTTAGATTAGATTACATCTTAGCTTTATGGGCATTCAGGCGTGTCTTGTATGAAGGAAACCGCATGTACTCTATGAATCAAAATGTTGTCTGAAGGAAACCGTAGCTATTATACGATCTAAGCCTCTTCAGATGTTTTTGTAAGGTGATGCGATGCGTCGCTTCGGCATCGGCTAATCGTCTTAACGATAGAAGGTCCATCAACAAATGCTATCATCAAAAGCTGTCGAGAGCTCAGGGTTTGGCTATGAAGTTTGACTGAAAAGACATTGAAATTTATTTTCTTATTGTCGGTGAGTTGGTCAATCAAAACAACACCAAAAGGAACTCCCGAAGTGGCAAAATTCCTCAAATGATAAGTCCTTTGAGTGGACTTTTAGCTGTTTTTGAGCATCTATGCTAGTATGCTAGAACGTTTTAAGGGACTGCCCTTTCCTGAACTTTAAAAAGACAACTCTTTACGTAGTTAATCAAAAAGGGAAACTCGATCTTTCTGCCGATGTAAGTTTCATTGAAACTAAATATCTCTATCTCTGGTATTAAATTGGGGGAATTTGAATGGTTTTCTGAGATTTACGGGGAGTTGCAGTTTTGCAGTTTTGAAGTTTCAGCTTGCAGTTTTGTGTTGTTTGTTTGCATCTCTTGTCCAAGCTCCGCAGAGAATGGCAAGATAACCCAATCAACTTTAAATAGATTGCTCACACTTTCTCTCTCGTCTATAATTGACGAGAGGGGATAATTCTTTGAGGTATCGTGTGGGCTTAAGACGTCAGACGGTAAGAATTATTATTTGCTTATATTACTCCTACTAATTTCTTTTTTTTTTACTTTGAAGTAGCATTTCTGTTTCATCGTTTCCTCATCTATTGCGCTTGAGGAAGCTTTTTACATTTAATACGATCGAATCTCTTGTTTTCATTATACTTGGAGTAAGGTATACTCCAAGTAAGGTATGCTTCTTTTGTTCAATAAATTTATTTTTTACGCAAATAGATATATCAAAACGATTGACATTTTCTGCTGATTTCAATATATAAACTTTATTAAATTATTGTTACCGATCAAAGGCGACAAGCCTGAGAAAATTTTCTTCATTTTCGATAAAAGAGGGAAACAACCCCCTTAAAGTCAAGTGATCTCAATGAAAGTAACTTTACCAGATTCAGCGTATCAGAAAACCTTATTGTCTAGGTTTCAAGCTCCTATTCGGAATTTCGGAGTTTTTACCGGAAGAAAGATCACCGATGCGTGTTTATTTGTTTGTTGTTTGTTTAGTATCCCCAGAGGTGATTTTATAGACCCTGTGGTCCTAGAATATCGAGAGAGGGTTCACTCGAACAGAATTTTAAAGTTGTAGTGCCCTTTTTAAGTGACCAAAAAATTTATATAGCATAAGAATCGATTCTATAACATAAGCATACTTAGCTCCTATATAGCGTTATCGATTCTATAACATTTGATTATACCGCATAAAAATGAGATAGGGGCATTCCCCTTTATATACGGAATAGTGTATATTCGTTTAAGTGCTATTTAAGTTTTACTGTAAAGAGAATAAGGAGGTGGCATCCCACTCACACACGAAATAATTTCTGTTCGCCTTAATTCTCAATATGACACATGAAGCTCACATGGAAAAATCTTGTTTTTCATTATTGAATTAGTATTAAAGGTTGAACTTTTTTTTTTCCTCTAATAATGTCTTTTAAAGCAAGTTTTTGGAATAAGGGAGCCAGAAATTACGAGATATAGTGAAAAACATCCTGTTGGTTTTTCGGTTTAAAATTTGAAATTTAGCTAGTTATGTTACAATTTTTAAGTTTGAGATTTTCTATGTTTTTTCGTTTTATTTCTTTCTCTTTGATACAGTTATATATTTTTTTTCTTGATTATCTCCCTTTTTGGTGCAAATTTGCTTTTTGCTCTCTTTTTTAACTCATTAAAAGTTTTTTTTTTTTCAATTCTATTGAGTCCGAGTCAAATTAACAAAAGAAAAGATCAGCCTGTGTGTTTCCTAAATTGATATTCGTTATATTTTTTATTTATTTCTTATCTCTTCTAGCCAAAGAAGTTGTAGCCGGTGAAGATTCGACTGATCTGGCGGTTGTTTCTGGCTTGAACAATCCGAAGCCAGGTTCATCTAAGGGTTGTGTTGCAGTGGGGGCTGGAACTACCAGGAGTCGATCTCCGCGAAATATCAAACCATCAGTCAAAGTCAAAGCATTGCCGAAGTTCCGCAAATCAACAGTACGTATGAAACTTATATCTTTAGGAATCTCCTGACCGCTTTTCGCTTCTTCCATCAAGTCTCTTTCTGTCAGGCAGAACTTGTGGGGTTTGTTATTCCGTTCACTAATATTAAGAAGGCTGATTATCTTTTACATAACAGTCTTTACATTAACCTCCTCCCAAAGAATTCCGGTTAATTTTTAGAAGAGTTGAAAAATTCAGTAGCTGAAAGATAGATGCACCATTTGATTTGCCCCATGAGTAACGAGGTGTTACTTGCCTATCCTTCTGCTAAAAAGTAGGTAGTGGATACTGACCACTGGTGGATCCAGGGGGCCTGGGTCCCCGAGATTTTTTCTGCCCTTATTCCTTGTTTGTTTGTTTTTCTTCAGTTTTTAACTTTTTAAAATTAATTTATCAATTTGATCGAGAGTAGCAGACCACTTAAATTAATTTATCAATTTGATAGGAGACCACTGGCGGATCCAGGGAGAGCCCGGGCCTCCCAAGATTTTTTATGGTACCCTTATTCCTTTTTTTTTTTTTTGCAAATTTTACAAAATTTTGATTTTGTAGGGCAGAGTTGGAGGTCCTTTTTTATTTCAATTTCTATCAAGCCTTTTACAACATTATGTTTAACAAATATACTGTAGCAAATTTTTATAGATAGTAAGTATTTGATCAAATATTGTAGTCATTAAATATTTAGTTTATTTAATTTAATATTACAT
Organism: Artemia sp. Qi Xiang Cuo; assembly: GCF_049724085.1. Taxonomy (NCBI): domain Eukaryota; kingdom Metazoa; phylum Arthropoda; class Branchiopoda; order Anostraca; family Artemiidae; genus Artemia; species Artemia sp. Qi Xiang Cuo. The sequence continues at coordinate 13,356,739 of NC_142798.1, read as the reverse complement.
CTAGTAAATAAATATTAGTTGATTTTTGGTTTCAGTCGCCTGCACAGAGGTTGGCACTGAGGTTGGCCACCGCTCTTGCCAAGGTTGCATAATCGAGATAGTTGATGTTTATTATGAGGCATGAGGCAATGATTTCTGTTATATAGACAGACCGTTTAAACGGCTGGTAAATATCTAATTGCCAGAAAGAGCAGGTCACCATCAAGTTATGGGCTTCCATTAGTAAAAGATACGGTTGTTAAATTTCTGATTGCAAGATCATGCAGAAAATTATTAAGTTATTAATGTGCTGGAGCTCCCGCTATTAAAAAAAGAAACTCTAGATACTCCCAATATTTTTAAAACTTGAATTTTATCGTGGGCACCCAAGCATGAAACTGAATGTTAACATTAATCAAATTTCTCAGGCCTACATCTTACATCACGGTAAGATCTTTGTAGGTGAATTTATATAGCATTTATATAAGTGTTTATTTGCTTTGTTTCCATTTCAGATACCATCTGTCCACCAACCCAACTCTGCATCTGAAGTCTATTTGTTAGTTATTTTCGTGATTTGAGTTATAGAAGACGTCAGTTAAACACAATCACTGGAAATAATAGCATAGACTACTTGGAACTACTAAAATTCACTGGACACAATCGCCGGATATAATAGCATAGACTACTTGGAACTACAGAAATTCGCTTCAAAGTCCCTAAAATTTGCTTCACAAAAACAAGAATCAGCTCCATCTATACTTTTGTAAACCTCTTTTTAGTAAATATATTGACGTTTCGTAAAAGTGTATGCGTAGGAACTTCTGGGCTGTGAAGACAATTAAGAAATTTAATTACTGTTCAGGCTGACTTTTTGGTTTGAGGCTTTTTTCTAATATTTTTTTTTTTCAAAGATTTTTAGACATACAACCTCACTCGATATAGATGTTGGTTGCAAAGTATCTTATTTTTATGATCCTCTTTTAGAATTTGATATATCCTAAAATGGGCAAAAACTGTTTTTTGTATCACCTTTAAAGTTGTATTCCTAATTTACTGGAGCTAGGGAATCCACACACACAATAGCTAGTTAAGAAAAAGCATCTGTTCCCCGAATAAAGGCCAATTTTTTCTTCCAAGCGTCATGAGACAGCTTACCTCAGCAAGTTCTTGGGCCAAGAGGGTCTTAGCGTATAAAAATGATTCAGCGACTAGGTTCATACGAAAATCTAAGTTTTGACTTTTTGAACTTGTTATTGAAATTCCTTGTTGCAAAGATTATTTTGAAACTTTGAATGGCTTTATCAATAACGTTATTACGTTATAACGTTATTACGTTATTATTTTATATTCATGCACCTGTATTTTAACATTGTTATTTAAGGTAAGATTTTGTAAAAAAATCGAACACAAACTAAAATAGTAATCATATCCAATACAAAAAAAAAAACTGAATCAATATTTTGAAATAAATCAAACAATTAAAGTATACCGAAGTAAAATTTGTATTATTCCATTAAGCATTCCATATTTTTGTCTACTTTAATATAAAGGCTAACTTACTGACTCAGAGACGTCAGTTCTTGGAAATTAGTAGAGTTAAACGGTGTATGGGTAAATACGTATGTTTAAAATACATTTTTACAGTCCCCCTAAACAAATGAGGAGCTATTTTAAGACGCAGGTTCTGTTTTTCCCATTTTACTCGCATGAGTTGGTTACGTGATAGTTTTAGCAATGGCTGAAAATGCCGCTCTTAGCAGCAATAGGTGTTGACTTAAAAAACGTATCTTCCACAAAAACGTATTTACAAAACATAACATATATGTTGGTTTCTGACAGGTAAAAGTACGGATGATCCCCGTTATATTTCTACAGTAAATCGCAGTTCGACGCACTCGGTTTACCACTTAGTAAATCACTGGGACAGGACACTTCGGTTGAGCAAGACAGTTTAACTGTGGTAACTCAAAAGGTGCTATGAAACGCACCTAAATAATACACACTCCTTCTCTTTAATGCATACTTTCAAATATAAGATAGAAACTCTACCACTGGAAATCATTTTCAACCTTGTTTATACATGGATTTTGCAGGAATCTCAATTTTATTCTTCACCTTTACTAGACCTTGATTGAAGGTCCTCCTCCTAAAATGAATTAGATCCACAGATTGACCATCTCATTCTATCCAGTTTGCTTCTCAAACAATTACAAATTCTTTCGACTTTTCTAAAAAATGGTATGCTATCTTTCGTTCTTGAAAGAAACAGTAGGAATCTATGCTTTTTTATGCAAAACTGAATTTCCTTTTCATTACCAGTGTTTGTTAGTGTATTACATTACTACAGTTAACATTCGGACTTCTTCTTCAGAAAGCCAAGCAAATTGTTCAAGGTTTGTATAGTCACCATTAATTGTTTTTGTTAATATTTGTGTTAGCCGTCAGATGACAAGATAATCATTTTACTTTTTCAGCGAATTGATATTATTGGGAAATGCCATAAGACACTGTGCGTAAGACCAAACACTTGTGCAAAAATTCATTACAAAGAGGTGCTATATATCTAAAGGTAGAGGGAGACAAGGGACAGTTCCACAGAAACATAATAATAGATAAATTATAAAACAATTAGGAACTTGTGGGATTAATAAAATCGACATGCTGACAGTCGAAGAGTGGGCCGTAGCAGATACATCAGCCACTCGAAGTGGGAGTAATCGAACAACGAGTCTGAAAGATGGTCTAAATTACTAAAAATTTATCTAAAAGCAACGCTTTTAGCAATTGTATATAAAACATAGATTTTTGTGATTAGTGAAAATCTTTTAGCGTGCGAAGAAATTGCAGAAGAACCTTTGTCAATTAGGAAAATGACAGCGCCAATTAATGAACTCTTTAGATTTGTCTTGTTTGCCCTATTGAGCCAAAGGCCCAATTTTGGGGTTGTTATTCTATTCTTCATTTGTTTACTTTGTTAAAATTTTTTTAAATATTTATTAAAATATAAAAAAAAATGCCAAAAAATTATAAACCATGACAGGATTTGTGTTTCCACTTTACACCAAGATAACACGAACTAATAGTTTATATAAATTTACTCAGTGATAAATATAACAAATAATCGGACTAAATAAATAAAAAGGGTGTAAACTTATATTCATAATGTCCACATCTCACAATGAAAAAAAAAAAAATCTCTTTCGAAAGGTTCCTTTGAAACCCTCAAAACAAGCACTCGATGAATCCATTACTTAGATTTTAATTTTGAACATATGATTTAGATATACTGCTGTAGAGCCTCAATAGCTAAAATTTTGGTCCAGCGAAGTTTTGATAACCCAATTTTTTTAGTGAGTTTCTAGACCTAGAAATATAGTTCTAGACCTAGGTTAATCACGGGTTACTGTGACCTGGTTATAAAGATGTGTAAAAGTGTGTAGTGACCAACAAATTTTATATAGAAATTACAGGAATGAATAGAAATAGGTAAAAATGCTACATTTTGTTAGAAGACTTCGATGCCCAGATCGGTACAAATAGGGATAGATTTCACCCTAGCTTACGTTTAGGGGAGAAAAAAGTAATAGTAAAACGCTGCCAGAATTATATATATGTTTTGTAAGGTTTTTGGTCAATCAAATGGTCCATAAGCTAGGGTGATATTTGCTTAATAGGAAACCGGAAAAGTATATTAACTATTAGCTTTAATTAGACATTATTTTGTTGTTGTGGATCGAAAGTATTCGTCGCGTATGTTTTTTGATTTTGTTTGTTTACAGAGGGCTTTCAAAGGACCTGAAATCCACTCCTTCCCCTCTTTGCACATGCATGGTCCATAAAAAATACTCTTGTGAGAGTTGAGGACCTTTAGTAGTGCTAATAATAGTGTTTGTGAGGACTAAAAAGGAATTTCTAAAAAGATTTTAATTGCATAATCATGCAAAATTGTTCATATTAATTATGCATTTCTTATATTATATATAATAATTTTTTTGTTAAAAAAAAAATATTTAGAAAACCAAGGGGAATAAATTTAAACTAGTTTGAAAATCTTTTATTTTTTAAAGGGTAGAGAAATATAAATATTAAAATTTCAATGTAATCGATGAATCCTTTAAATATTGTAAGCTTAGCGTGTTTGCAGGAATTTCTTATCCGTGATAAATTACCTAGTTGTATAATTGGCAGGTTAGAGTATGGCATTTCATGTCTTATATTCACGGGTCTATTAACTTGTTTTATTGAATATAAGCGACCAACAGTGTTTGCATTTCAAGAATTACCCCCTTTTAATGGGGATTCTTTAGGTCTCTTAGGGGCAAACTTTTGTATTCAGGAATTCAGGAATTTTTACAAATTTTCTAGATTGTTGAGGAGTTTGTAAGGTTTCCGCCGTGGACAATCCTCTTCCAGCTCGAAGTAGAAAATGGAACAGAAGTAACTTTCCTTCTCATTTTTCAAGAAAGCTGGTAAACTGGACGCTTCATAAAAAGAGTTAAGGATCTTTTTTACAGTTGATTCGGAGCCGTATTATGTTCTATGTTGCATAGAGCCTTCTAGGAGACGATGACTCAAAAATTAAATTAACCTAGAACTCAAATGTAGAGAGATTCGAAATACTTTCAACACTACTAATCATTTTAAGAAAATCTTGTCAAGTTGAAGACTCGAGACCAATGTTGTCACAGCTACAGAGGTACTGCTCAAATATCCAGTAGTTGCAGTATGGAAATAATTACAGACATTCTCCGCCTGGACGGCCTTCTTCACCTTTAAACCCTGTTAAACTGAATAATGTATAGTAATAAATAAAATGTTTTTATCAGGAGTCACTTTTCCTGCCATTTTTTGCGCCTTTACGGAAAACTTCGTTAGTTACCCAGAAAAGAGCAATTTTCGAGTGATTTTCATTAAAACTTCTCTGGCTTCTCTTGTTTCCACAGTTTCCTTGCCTCTTTTTCTGATTCTTGATAATTGAACTGCAATCAGGGATGTAGCTACTATGGGGGGGGGGGGGGGGTTGAGAGGGGCTATTCAAGCGGATCATGACTTTCTTGTCAATAAGGAATGTTTCCATTTACATGATGATTACTTAAAAGTGATTGACAGCAAGTTGATATTCACCCTGACTGTTGTACTATATGACTGTAAAGTTGCTATATGAAACTATATTACATTGCTTAAATTAAATGAACTTTGCTTAAACAAAATGAACTTCAGAAAAGACAAAATGGAAAAGCTTTTATATGTAAATATATATATATATATATATATATATATATATATATATATATATATATATATATATATATATATATATATATATATATATATATATATATATATATATATATATATATATATATATATATATATATATATATATAGCTTTTCCATTTTGTCTTTTCTGAAGTTTTCATATATATATATATATATATATGTTTTTATTTCTGTCAAATAAATACACATTTTGTTCCTCAAATTTGTTTCAGCCAAATTATTCAGGTTTTATTCTCTGTTTGTTTTGAATACTGTGTATTAAGCTTCAATATGTCTTGATGTCTTCTCCTAGAGGTTTCGTGATAAAATAAAAAAAAATCCTGAATTTTGTAATTAAATCCAGTTTTTTTATGTATATAACTGTCTACTTCGAATTTTGCGCAAAGAAAAATGTTGAAAAATACCGATTAGCTTATTTATACTACGAATTTTCTCAATATCTATTAAAATCCAAGATTCTTGATTCATTAAAAGGTAGGCCTAGAGTTAAAAATTATTTTACTTTGTTATTGGTGGAATAGAGAATCAAGGCCCATCATAGAAATATATTAACCTTTAAACCTAAAAAAAACCTTTGAGTTTTCTTATTATAGAGAAAAAAACATAAAGTTTTTTCACTTTAAAGGTTATCGATTTCATGTCATATCGTTTGTTTGCCTGTCAAAAAAGTATATTAAATACATCTTTTGTTCCTATAATTTGTTTCGGCAACTATGTATGTTGTGTAAAATTATGTACATGGTAAAATTGTGGTAAAGTAACATTTTCCTGCTACAGGTGACAAAGCTGTGACACAAACTGGTAGATACATTTACCAAGGCTTTTCCGCTTTGTGATAAATAAGACAAGATTTCTGTACCGTATTTCAAACAATAGGCAATACGAAAAATGTGGTTCAATACCGCTCTCTAGGGCTATAATGAAAGAACGGTTGAGGTGGCTAGGGCACGGTGTGCGGATGAAGGATGACAGATTGCCGAAGATTGTTCTTTTTGGCTAACCATCTAGGTCTAAACGGAAAGCAGGTCGTCTCCGCTTGGGGTGGGAGGACGTCATAAAGAAAGATTTAAAGGAAATGGGAACTTCATGGGCGGGAGTATAAAGGGAGGCTTTGAATAGATTGGGATGGAGGAGGAGGAGCGTGAGTAGCTGTCTTGGCCTCTGACGGCTTGGTGCTGCGGTGAGTTGTTAGTAATAGTAGTAGTAGTAGAATTCTGTACCACGAAATTCTGGAAAATTCGGTTTATATGACGTTCTACAATCTTTTCGTAAATATAACATAATTAATAATTTACGTAAAGAAAAGTTCGACACACATTTCTACTTTGAGTGCTCTAAGTAATTTTAGCCACCTTGTGCCCATTTCAAATACAAGCCCATTCTAAATTTTTTGATATTCTTCTTTTCGATGATCTTTATCAAAATATAAAAGATAAAACTGGCTTAAATCAGATTGGTTAAAGACCAGAATATAGTGCTGCTCATTATCTCGGATTGATGTTAATTACTGTCTTTACGAATCCAAAAACTATGCGATATTATTGCCAGCACCGTTTCAAAAGGGATTGACAATTTGGATCACTCAATTACCCTTGATGAAGCTAGAACCTTTTTCCTTAGCCATTCCTATTAAAGTGATCTAAATCAGTTTCATCTGATTTCTTTGAAAAAAAGATGGCATAAACTAGCCAGAGATTTCAGACTGAAACACCTACACTCCCGCTCTCATCGTCATCTTCGACACTCGTAAAATACACCTTTAAAAAGCCGACCAATCCTAGAATAATTAAAAAAAAAGCCATTAAACTGTGAAGTTATTAAAATATTAATGAGTCAACAGACCTATGTAAGATATGATTTTTTGATTTTGTTTGTATTGTACGTCTTTTTTTTCATAATAGGTTCATTTTATATAGATAAACTTTTCATCAAGAAAATAACAACCTCAAAAATAAAAGTATTTATTAATAAAAACAAAAGTTAAATTTGTAAAAATATAATTGTTTAGTTTCTTGATTTTTAGATATGTTACGCTTGATATTAGTGTTTCCTGTAAATATACAATCCTAATTATAAATCTTTTATGTTAAGTAACGCATCATTTTAACCTCATCATATAATTTAATTAATAATGAAAATATGGACTTGAAACTTCAATAAGATACTAAAATTTGTCATTTGTCATGATTTGGAATCTCTTATCTAAAACTCTTCTTTTTTGTGTTAATCTCTCTGAGTCAGATTGTTACATAGGCAGAGTAAGCTGCGAGAAATGCAATGACAAAATAAATTCTGTATTTTTCATCAATCTACCGATCGTTCCTAATTCGATTTTATCAACGCTGTTATTTATATTTGTTTTTTTTCTTTTTGTATAAATTAATTAAAAAAACACCAATTAATCTGTTTAGTGACCCAGGACCCTCAGCGCGTCCCCAGGTGGCGGATAGGTGTTTCAATCCAGGCCGCTTAGTCTGAGGTTTAATTTGATCGCCGCCAGTATGACTAAACAAAGTCAGTCCCACATGTTTCATAAAACTCGAGTGGACATTGTCAGTCACGCAACTACCCTCACCCACTCCACTCTGTCATCTCTTAAGTCTAGGAATCTCGCACTTAGTTCTGCACTAGGAATGACCTTTGAAAGGATGATAGATAGACTTATCTAGCAATAATTGAAATGACATCATTTTTATGCAATCTTACAAAGGGCTTTTCTCAGATTTGTCTTTCAATCACTCGGACTATCTGTCTGGGCTTTTTCTATAATTAGCCATGTCTTGATGCCTACTGGAAAATACTTGATTTTAATTGATTTAAATAACTGGACAATATAAAGCAAAAGACTGAACTTTGCTGTACAAAAACATTGCAAGGAATAACCCTGGAAATAGTCGTTACTCGCCAGACGGATTAAGTAGCCCAAGAACCTAACCCTGGTGATTGCTCCTCCTCCGTCCACTATATTAAAGTTTTTAACTAATCATGATTCTCAAATTGTGAACAGTTATGTCTTTATAACAGCTGTTCTCATTAAATCTGTATTTAATTTGACAAGTATTATAAGTGTCAAACACAAATTGTACCTTCGGTGTGGAATAGAACTATATTGTTGGGTTATGGGTCATATTTACAGTATGTGTTTCAATTTACTTTACATATTTATTCTACAATAAGAAATATTTTTCATGTTAATATTATCTAATGCAAATTCATTAAAAGAGAAAAAAAAACAAGATAGTTTTACAGTGACCTTATACATTTTATAAAAGGGTGTGGGTGTAACTGAGCTTCCGTGCAACTCAACGCCATTTAACTGAATCCCCATATAACTGAGCCGCCGTTTAAGTCAATTACACACCACAGCCCATGTGCAAGTCAACTGTATTTAACTGAACCTTCGTGCAACTCAACCCCTGTGAAACTCAAATCAAGTGTAACTCAACCTTATTTGACTGATATCTCGTGCAACTGACCCCAAGTTTTCTTGGGCCCAGTGAAACCCACTCCACGACCTACTCAACCCCATTTAAATGAACCCTTGTTCGACTGAGTACAACTCAGCCCCCTTTAACTAATTCTTTTTTCAACTGGACCTCCCTTTAAATCAACACTCTTTTGACATAACCCTTACATATCTTACCCATATTTTAATTAATCCTTGTTTTTAATGATCTCTATCCAAGGCCTAACAATTAGTTTGAACTGGTACTGATTAGAAGCTCAAAATTTTTGTCCGACTTGTAAAACGTAACAAAATATATATAAACAAATTTCTGATGGGTTTTTTTTATCTTTTTTTGTCAAATCCCTCTCCCCTCCCCCAAACAAAATATTGGATGTACACGTGCTCTGTCTATCTATTGTTTTATAGAATACAAATTTACACAAAGGAAATTCTTATCATTGTTTTATTGCATCCACATAGTCTGGTATTACTATCTTTGCTGAAAATTAAGCTAACTGTGCTGTTTCTGCCATGACAGATAAATAGAGAAGTGAATAATATGTATTTAACATATAGTTGTTGGAACAAATAGATAATATACCAGGTAGGGGTATATCCATCCAGGGAATTTAATGCCCTGCAAAATATGAATGGGGATAGGGAGCAACTACTTTGCAAAGAGTATGCTACTGTAAGTGGATTTTGGAATAAATGGACTGAATTTATGCAAATACAGAACTTTTTAGAAGTAATTTATGGCCCATAATATTTTCTTAGCGTTAAACTATTGCACTAATTAACTTTGTAGTCCAGGAATGCGCAACAGATGCAAATTAGTTTTGAATGTTGTCACGTATTTGGCTACTTTTTGAATAAAAAAATACCAGCACAAACTTTTTTCACGGTCGACAGCGGCTTTTTCATTAACCGATAGCTTAATTTGGTAATTTGCTGCCAATACATTTTTTTTGCAAAGTTATGGAACTTTTTATAAATAGAGACTATTTATCCCATAGTTAAGAGATTAATTGTTTGTTTTCTTTAAAATTCATAGTTTTTTGTGTTTTTAAATATTAAAATGAAAATATTAAAAAAAAAATTTTTAGATAAGTGTGGGACACTCTCTCTCTCTCTCTCTCTCTCTCTCACTCACACGCCTATAAAAATGACTGTAACGAGGGAGACTTAACTGTTTCTGACAATTTTTGACGAAAAAAGTGGTAAGAAAAAAACATAATTCATCAAAATATACACAGTGACACTATTAAGTTATGTCTATTCGAGTTTTTTAAGCAAATGGACGGGGAAAGCAGCATTGATAGACAACGCTAACGATTATTGAATGTAGCGTGTTTAACCTATTGTTTACTTTATAAACTCATAGACTGACGCCTTGTCATAATTATTAGTAAAGTGTCCCTTTGTGTTTCTCCAAGCTTGGTCTTCTGCTTTTCGTAATAATCTTTTACGTTCGAGGGAAGCATTTAATGCTCATTTGAGCATTTTAATTCACAAAATTTATAGATGACTTAATATTAATTTGGTTATTTCTGTTACGCTCAGTTGTATGTTTTATTTATTTTATTTGTCTATTTTGTTTTTTTTATAACTTATTTAAATGAATTTAATATAAAATAAATTAAATTCCTTTTTCTTTTCTAGGTTGAAAAAATAGCTAAGAAGTAAATTTAGAAAACTTCAGTGTAAGCCTTTATCTGTTGACGTATTTTTGTGTAATGGCATTTATTTTTACATAAAAAGTTTCTGCAACAAATCAGCCTTTTTGTAATTGCAAAGTTAAAGTAAAATCAGTGGTTCTAAACTTTAAGTTTGTTTTATTATCGGTAAAATTTTTATTTGTGACTTTTTTTCTCATTTTAAAATTTATAGAACACTTTACTTTTTTTACTACATTTTCTTTTTTTCTCACCCCTCCCTACCCGACTTTAATGGTCACTTAAACTCTTCTGCGACTTGTACAGCCTTTGCTTCTGAGCCAAGGACCCACTTACTGAGTCATACAACAAGAAAAGCAAAATGTAAACATTTTATTTTCCCTTTTTTTTAAATAAAATTGTTGACTATAAGTGACTATTTTTTTTTTCTGAAAACTGTCGTTGTCTGGTTGAAATTCTCCTCCCGGTGAAAGAGTCTTTTTTATCTGGCATGCAATGAATATTTCTAAGAAATCGCCATCTATTTTGCTTCATAAAGGAGGCCACTTCTTGCTGGCCTCTGCGAGTATGGATCTCTTCGTTGCTCGTGACAGGTATTTTCAAAGGCGGTAAGAGGTTTCTCATCTGTGGTCAAATTTAGGCATTGTATGGTAGGTATCCAAATTAGAACAGACAGAACAATGCACTGGAACAGTCAAGGTTTCAGATTGGATGAATATGCTATGGATTTCCAGATTGGTAGAAGTCTCTGAAATGCCACATTGGCTAGGGCTGCTCTGGTGCGTAATACTTTTTCAGAATTACCACTGGAAGTTACTGTGTTCCAGAATTACCACTGGAAGTTACGTATATATATATATATA
>NC_142798.1:13302168-13344990 GCF_049724085.1 Artemia sp. Qi Xiang Cuo | reverse complement strand
CCAGCAAGAAGTCACCTCCGTTATTAAGCAAAAGAGATGGCGAAATATTATACATATTAATTGCATGCCATATAAAAAATACTCCTTCAATGGGAGGAGCATTTCAACCAGAAAACTCAACCAGAAAGCGACAGTTTTCAGAAAAAAAAATTGTCACTTATAGTCAACAATTCTATTTAAAAAAAAAGGAAAAATTAAATTTTTACTTTTTGATTTTCTTGTTGTTTGACTCAGTAAGTGGGTCCTGGGCTCAGGAGCAGAGGCTGTACAAGGAGCAGAAGAGTTTAAGTGACCATTCCAGTCGTTTCGGGAGGGGTGAGAAAAAAAGAAAATTTATTAAAAAAAGTAAAGGGTTCTATTTATTTTAAAATGAGAAAAAAAGTCACAAATAAAAATTTTACCGAGAATAAAACAAACTTAAAGTTTAGAACCACTGATTTTACTTTAACTTTGCAATTACAAAAAGGCTGTTTTGTTGCAGCAACTTTCTATGTAAAAATAAATCCCATTACACAAAAAGACGGCAACAGATAAAGGCTTACTCTAAATTTTTCTAAATTTACTGCTTATCTATTTTTTCGAAATTGAAAACAAAAATGTATTTAATTGATTGTATATTAAATTCATTTAAAGAATTGATAAAAAAAACAAAATAGACAAAGAACAGAACTAAAACATAAAACTGACCGTAACAGAAAGAACCAAATTAATATTCAGTCCTCTATAAAGTTTGAGCATTAAAATGCCCAAATGAGCATTAAATGCTTCCGTCGAATGTAAAAGATTATTACGAACAGCAGAAGACCAAACTTTGAGGAACACAAAGGGACACTTTACTAATTATTATGACAATGCGTCAGTCTATGAGTTTATAAAGTAAGCAATATGTTAAAAACGCTACATTCAATACTCGTGTGCGTTGTCTATAAATGCTCCTTTCACAGTACCTTTGCTTAAAAAACTCGAAAATACATAACTTTATGGAGTCTCGGTGTATATTTTGATGTCTTATTTTTTTTTCTTAACACTTTTTTATTAAAAACTTTTAAGAAACATGTAATTATCCCTCGTTCCAGTCGTGCTTATAGGTGAGTGAGAGAGAGAGAGAGAGAGAGAGAGTTGCCCAAACTTCTCTTACACTTTTGTTGTGAAGATTTTAATTTTAAGATTTAAAAACACTAAAAACGATGAAGGTTAAAAAAAACAAACAAGTTATCTCTTCACTAGGTGATAAACAGTCTCTATTTAACAAAAGTTCCAGAAATGTGCAACAAACATGTATTGGCAGCAGATTATCAGCTTAATCAATAGGTTAATAAAGAATCCGCTGTAGATCGTGAAAAAAGTTTGTGCTGGTATATTTTTATTCAAAAAGTAGACAAATACGTGACAACATTCAAAACTAATTTGTATCTGTTGCGAATTCCTGGAATACAAAGTTAATAAGTGAAATAGTTGAGCGCTAAGAAAACATTATGGGCCATAAATTACTTCTAAAAAGTTCCGTATTTGCACAAAGTCTGTCCATTTATTCCAAAATCCACTTACAGTAGCATACTCTTTTCAAAGTAGTTGCTACCTATCCCCATTCATATTTTACAGTACAATAAATTCCCTGGATGGATATACCCCTACCTGGTATATTATCTATTTATTCCAACAACTATATGTAAAGTACATATTTTTCACTTATCTATTTATCTGTCATGGCAGAAACAGCACAGTTAGCTTAATTTTCAGCAAAGACAGTAATACCAGTATATGTGGATACAATGAAACAATGCTAAGATTTTTCTTCGTGTAAATTTTTTACTCTATAAAACAATAGATAGACAGAGCACGTGTACATCCAAGATTTTGTTTGGGGGATGGGAGAGGGATTTGACAAAAAAAGATAAAAAAAACACATCAGAAATTTGTTTATATGTATTTTGTTACGCTTTACAAGTCGGACAAAAATTTTGAGCTTCTAATCAGTACCAGTTCAAACTAATTCTTAGGCCTTGGATTGAGATCACTAAAAACAAGGCTTAATTTAAATATGGGTAAGATATGTAAGGGTTATGTCAAAAGAGTGTTGATTTAAAGGGAGGTCCAGTTGAACATAGATTGAGTTACATTGGGTTGAGTTTTACTCAGTCGACCGATGTAATTTATATGGGGTTGAGGAGCTCGTGGAGTGGGTTTAACTTGTCCCCAGAAATCGTGGGGTCAGTTGCATGGTATATCGTTCAAATGTTGTTGAGTTGCATTTGATTTGAGATGCACAGGGGTCGAGTTGCACGAAGGTTCAGTTAAATACAGTTAACTTGCACATGGGCTGTGGTGTGTAATTGACTAAAACGGCGGCTCAGTTGTATGGGGATTCGTTTAAATGGAGTTGAGTTGCATGGAAGCTCAGTTACACCCACTCCATCTTATACAATTCATAAGGTCTCTGTATAACTATCTTGTTTTTTTTTCTCTTTATATGAATTTTCATGATACACTATTAACATAAAAAATATTTATTATTTTAAAAGAAGTCTGTAAAGTAAAGTGAACCAAAGGCTGTACATCCTACCCATAACCCAACAAAATATTGCTATGCCCCACCGAAGGGAAAATATTTTTTTGACACTTATAATACTTGGCAAATGAAATACTTATTTAATGAGCACAGCTTTTATAAATACATAACGGGTCACAATTTGAGAGTCATGATTATTTAAAAACTATAATATAGTGGACGGAGGAGCAGCAATCACCAGGGTTACGTTCTTGTGCTACTTAATCCGTCTGGCGAGTAACGACTATTTCCAGTGTTAGTCCTTGCAATGTTTTCGTGCAGCATAGTTTAGTCTTTTGCTTTATATTGTCCAATAATTTGAATCAATTAAAATTAAGTATTTTCCAGTATGCATCAAGACATGGCTAATTATAAAAAAAAGCCCAGACAGATAGTCCGAGTAATTGAGAGGCAAATCTGAGATAAGCCCTTTGTAAGATTGCATAAAAATGATGTCATTTCATTTGTTGATAGATAAGTCTATCTATCATCCATTCAAAGGTCATTCCTAGGGCAGAACTAAGGTAGATAGTAATAGAATTAAGAGATGAAAGATTGGATTGATTTTGGGTAGTTGCGTGACTGACAATGTCCACTAGAGTTGTATGAAAAATGTTGGACTGAATTTGTTTGGTCATACTGGTGGGGATCAAGTTAAACCTAAGCCTAAGCGGCCTGGAGTGAAACCCCTACCCGCCACCTGGGGACGCCCTGAGTGGCCTGGGTCACTCAAACACTTAATTGGTGTTTTTTTACTGAATTTATACAAAAAGAAAAAAAACAAATAGAAATAAAAGCGTTGATAAAATCGAATTAGGAACGATCGGTAGATTGATGAAAAAGACAGAATTCATTTTGTCATTGCATTTCTCGCAGCTTACTCTGCCTATGTAACAATCTGACTCAGAGAGATTAACACAAAAAAGAAAACTTTTAGATAAGAGATTCCAAATCAGGACAAATGAAAAATTTTGGTATCTTATTGAAGTATCAATTCCATCTTTTCATTCTTAATAAAAATATATGTTTAGGTTAAAATGATGCGTTCCTTAGCAGAACAGCTTCAGAATTAGGATTGTAGATGTACATTCAACACTAATTTCCAGCGTCACAGCTATAAAAATCACGAACAGACTAAATTAGAGTATTAAAAATTTCAATTTTTTTTTTATTAATACAGCATTTTATTTTTGATAGTGGTATTATATTTAATTAACTGTTATCTATATAAAATAACACGATTATGAAAAAAAAAAGACATAAACGACTAAAATACTCAACAAAGCATCTATGACATATTTCTGTTGCCTCAGAAATATTTTCTTGAAGTCAAATTTTACTGGCTTTTTTTTAATTAGTCTAGTATGGTACTTAGTTGGCAATGTGTCTTGGAAGAGGGTAGAAGATGACGATGAGAGCGGGATTGTAGGTGTTTTAGTCTGAAATCTCTGGCTAGTTTATGACATCTTGTTTTCAAAGAAATCAGATGAAACTTATTTAGATCACTTTAAAATGGCGGTCTAATCACAATGTTTCTATATACATCAAGGTTACTTGAGTGATACAATTTGTCAATCCCTTTTGAAACGGTGCTGGCAATAATATACCATAGGTTTTTGATTCGTATAGACAGTAATTAACATATCTCCTAGATAATGATAAGCTCTCTATTCTTGTCTTTAACCAAGCTTATTTAATCTAGCATTATCTTTTATATTTTGATAAAGATCATCTAAAAGAATAAGATCAAAAAATTTATTATGTGCTGGTATTTGAAATGTGCACAAGGTGGCTCAAATTACTTCGAGCACTCAAAGTAGATATGCGTGTCGAACTTTTCTTTACGTAAATTATTAATTATTTTATATTTAAGAAAATATTGCAAAACGTCATATAAACCGAATTTTACAGAAATTCGTGGTACAGAATTCTATTACTACTACTATTAATAACAACTCACCGCAGCACCAAGCCGCTAGAGGCCAACACAGCTACTCACGCTCCTCCTCCTCCATCCCAATCTATTCAAAGCCTCCCTTTATACTCCCGCCCATGAAGTTCCCATTTCCTTTAAATCTTTCTTTATGACGTCCTCCAACCCCAAGCGGAGACGACCTGCTTTCCGTTTAGACCTAGATGGTTAGCCAAAAAGAACAATCTTCGGCAATCTGTCATCCTTCATCTGCACAACGTGCCCTAGCCACCTCAACCGTTCTTCCATTATAGATCTAGAGAGCGGTATTGAACCACATTTTTCGTATTGCCTATTGTTTGAAATACGGTACAGAAATCTTGTCTTATTTATCACAAAGCTGAAAGGCCTGGGTTAATGTATCTACCAGTTTGTGTAACAGCTTTGTCACCTGTAGCATGAAAATGTTACTTTTCCACAATTTTACCATGTACATAATTTTACACAACATACATAGTTGCCGAAACAAATTATAGGAACATAAGATGTATAAACGATATGACATGAAATTAATATCCTTTAAAGTGAAAAAACTTATGTTATTTTCTCTATAATAAGAAAACTAAAAGGTTTTTTTATGATTAAAGGTTAATATATTTATATCATGGGCCTTGATTCTCTAGTACAACAATAACAAAGTAAAATAATTTTTAACTCTAGGTCTACCTTTAAATGAATAAAGAATCTTTTATTTTAATAGATATTGAGAAAATTTGTAGTATAAATAAGATTATCTTTATTTTTCAACATTTTTCTTTGAGAAAAATTTGAAGTATACAGTTATATACATAAAAAAACTAGATGTAATTAAAAAAGTAAGGATTTTTTTTTTTAATTTTATCACAAATACTCTAGGAGAAGACATCAAGACATATTGAAGCTTAATACACAGTGCTCAAAACTAACGGAGAATAAAACCTGAATAATTTGGCTGAAACAATTTTGAGGAACAAAATGTGTATTTACTTCACAGAAATAAAAACACATATATATATATATATATATATATATATATATATATATATATATATATATATATATATATATATATATATATATATATATATATATATATATAGTTGCTAGTTATATATATAGTTGTTATATGAAACTACATTACATTACTTTACTTAAACAAAATGAACTTCAGAAAAGACAAAATGGAAAAGCTTTTATATATATATATATATATATATATATATTTACATATAAAAGCTTTTCCATTTTGTCTTTTCTGAAGTTCATTTTGTTTAAGCAAAGTTCATTTAATTTAAGCAATGTAATATAGTTTCATATAGCAACTTTATAGTCATTTAGTACAACAGTCCGGGTGAATATCAGCTTGCTGTCAATCACATTTAATTCATCATCACGTAAACGGAAACATTCCTTATTGACAAGAAAGTCATGATCCGCTTGAATAGCCCCTCCCAACCCCCCCCCCCATAGTAACTACATCCCTGATTGCAGTTCAATAATCAAAAATCAGAAAAAGAGGCAAGGGGACTGTTGAAACAAGATTCGCCATAGATTAGTTAAGTAGAATCAAAATCAAATTGCAAGTATAATGATAGCTACCAAATTTGTACGTCATTTCACAAAAAATGGCTTAAAAATTTTATACAGAAAAAAACATGTTTTTTATTACTGTAAATTAATAAGTTTAACAGGGTTTAAAGTTGAAGAAGGCTGTCCAGTTGGAGGATGTACACAATTATTTCCCTACTGCAACTACTGGATATTTGAGCAGTACCTCTGTAGGTGTGACTACATGGGTCTCTAGTCTGCAACTTTACCAGGTTTTCTTCAAATGATTAGTAGTGTTGAAAGAATTTCGAATCTCTCTACCTTTGACTTCTAGGTTAATTTAATTGTTGTCATCGTCTCCTAGAAGGCTCTATGCAACATAGAACATAATACGGCTCCGAATCAACTGTAAAAAGATCCTTAACTCTTTTTATGAAGCGTCCAGACTACCAGCTTTCTTGAAAATGAGAAGGAAAGTTACTTCTGTTCCATTTTCTACTTCGAGCTGGAAGAGGATTGTACACGGCGGAAACCTTACAAGCTCCTTAACAATCCAGAAAATTTGTAAAAATTCCTAAATTCCTGAATAAAAAAGTTTGCCCCTAAAAGACCTCAAGAATCCCCATTACAAGGGGGGAATTCTTAGAATGGAAACACTGTTGGTCGCTTATATTCAATAAAACAAGTTAATAGACCCGTGAATATAAGACATGAAATGCCATACTCTGGCCTGCCAATTATACAACTATGTAATTTATCACAGAAAAGAAATTCCTGCAAACACGCTAAGCTTACAATATTTAAATTAGTCAACGAGGAAATTTAAATTTGACAATTTATATTTATCTAACATTGAAAAAATGAAAGATTTTCACCAAATTTTAAATATTTTCCCCTTGTTTTTCAACATATTTTTTTTTTTCACAAAAAAAATTATTATCTATCCTCTCAGAAAGGTATAATTCATAAGAACATTTTTGTATGATTATGCAATTCAAATCTTTTTATAAATTCCTTTTTAGTCCTCACATACACTATTACTAGCACTACTAAAGGTCCTCAACTCTCACAAGAGTATTTTCTATGAACCATGCATGTGCAAAGAGGGGACGGAGTGGATTTCAGGTCCTTTGAAAGCCTTCTGTAAACAAACAAAATCAAAAAACAAACACGAAGAATACTTTCGATCCACAACAACAAAAGACTGTCTAATTAAAGCTAATAGTTAATATGCTTTTCCAGTTTACTATTAAGCAAATATCACCCTAGCTGATGGACCATTTGACTGACCAAAAACCTTACAAAACATAGATATAGTTCTGGCAGCGTTTTACTTTTACTTTTTTCTCTCCTAAACGTAAGCTAGGCTGAAATCTATCACTATGTGTACCGACCTGTGAATCGAAGTCTTCTGACCAAATCCAGCAATTTTACCTTTTTTTATTCGGTCGTGTAATTTCTCTATAAAATTTGTTAGTCACTACACACTTTTACACATCTTTATAACCTGGTCTAAGTACCCCGTGATTAGCCTAGGTAATCCTATGTCTGGAACTATACTTCTAGGTCTGAAAACTCACTACAAAAAATGTTGGTTATCAAAACTTCGCTGGAACAAAATTTTAGCTATTGAGGCTCTACGGCAGTATATCTACATCATATGTTCAAAATTAAAATCTAAGTAATGGATTCATCGAGTGCTTGTTTTGAGGGTTTCAAAGGAACCTTTCGAAAGAGATTTTTTTTTTTATTGTGAGATGTGGACATTATGAATATCAGTTTACTCCCCCTTTTCTTTATTTAGTCCGATTATTTGCTTCATTTCTCACTTTGGCCATTTATATAACCGTTTTGTTCGTGTTCTATTGGTGTCAAGTGGAAACACCAATTCTGTCGTTTTTATTATTTTTTGTGTATTTTTTGTCTCTTTTCTTACAGATGACCATTCTTAGTACGACAGATCTTATAGGAATATTCGAAGCTGTCGCCAAACATTGGGCAGTTGTATGACTATGGCAACCAAGACTACGATTAGGAAGTAAAGACGTTTATCTGTCATTTCCCTACGGGACAACGGTTCTTATGCAAGTTCTAATAACGCTAACAGATATTCACTAATAATGAAAATATAAGATGTATAAAAAATTTTTATAAGAGATGATTATATACACTTTTTTATTAATTTAGACAATCTTTCAGACTAAGCGTTACTCTATCACTGCCACTTCTAGTGGCTGATGTATCTGCTACGGCCCACTCTTCCGACTTTTAGCATTTTGATTTGATTAATCCCAAAAGTTACTAATTGTTGTCTAATTTATCAATTATTATGTTTCTTTGTAACTGTCCCTTGTCTCCACCCTCGACCTTTAGATATATAGCACATCTTTGTAATGAATTTTTGCACAAGTGTGTGGTCTTACGCACAGTATCTTATGGCATTTACCAATACTCTCACTGCGCTGAAAAAGTAAAATGGTTATCTTGCCATCTGAAGGCTATCCCAAATATTAACAAAAACAATTTATGGTGACTATACAAACCTTGAACAATTTGCTTGGCTTTCTGAAGAAGAAGTCCGAATGATAACTGTAGTAAATAAAAGTTCAAATAGGGATAAAATCCTTTTAATAGACAGTGTTTTTTATAACAGTGATAGAAATTCACAAAAATACCAGATATTTCGGTCACATATACAGTGACCGTCATCAGCAGTAAAACTAAAATAAAACAATTTAAAACAAAAGTTTATATACTAAATCAAATAACACTACATATTATTTGAATCTCTAATTCTTTTCAAAGCAAAGGCGGAAGCTATTCTCTTTGACCTTCTTGGATTCGGATCAGTAGCGTTCAATGATATAACATTTGGACAAAGGTCAACTACATTGGGTAAATTGAACTTTACTCTGTCAGATTTTAATAAATTATCATAGATAGAGTCCAGCCCATATTCACCTGTATCTCGATTCAAAGCAATATTCTTGAATAAAATTTTCTTTATTTCAAGAGTTTCACGAAAATTTTTCTTTTTAAACCCCGATCCCTAGAAATCAAAGAGACATTCTCGAACAAAATAAAATGGTCTTGAAAGTTAAAAATATGTTCTGAAAGGGCTGAAGTGAAATCTTCAGACTTAGAATCTTGCTTTAAAGCCGAAGAAATAGAATCTTTGTGTTGTAATAATCTCATTTCCAAACTCTGGTTAGTACGTCCCACATATGAGCTTCCACAAGTACATGGGATCTGATAAACCCCACTTTGTTGCCCCAATGAAGGTAGATCCTTCCCAGAATGTAGAAAACTGCCCAAAGTATTATTACTATTTGAAGCTACCCTTAGACCATTGCTTTGTAAAATTCTTTTAAGTTTTTCACTTAGCCCGGGTACATATGGTTAGGAACAAGAAACATTCCTCTCCCGAGTTGGCTCCACGACTTTCTTAGAAATCTTTAGAAACCTTTTTCTTGTTTTTGAAAAAGTCTGGTCAATTAACAGTTCTGGATACATGTTACTTATTAGTATTTTCTTTAGAAAAGAAAACTCCTCCTCAAAAAATTTTGGAGAGTAAATACTAAAGATCCGATCAGTTAAAGAAATGATCAAACCAATTTTACTTGGCGAGCGTGACCGGAACTATAAGACAAAAATCTATTGTTATTTGTCGGTTTTCTGTAAATTTTAAAATCCAGACTATTTTGATTTTTCAAAAGAAGAACATCAAGGAAAGGAAGTTTCCCATTCTCTTCCAATTCAACGGTAAACTTTTCTTCCTTGATGTTCTTCTTTTGAAAAATCAAAATAGTCTGGATTTTAAAATTTACAGAAAACCTACAAATAACAAGAGATTTATGTCTTATAGTTTAGGTCACGCTCGCCGAGTAAACTTCGGCTCGATCTTTTCTATAACTCATCGGATCCTTAGACTTTGCTCTCCAACATTTGGTGAGGAGTTGTCTTTTCTAAAGAAAATAATAATAAGTAACATGTATCCAGAATGGTTAATTAACCAGACTTTTTCAAAAGAAGAAAAAGGTTTCTAGAGATTTCTAAGGAAGTCTTGGAGACAACTTGGGAGAAGGATGTTTTTAGTTCCTTACCATATGTACCCGGGCTAAGTGAAAAACTTAAAAGAATTTTACAAAGCAATGGTCTAAGTGTAGCTTTAAAGAGTAATAATACATTGTGTAGTTTTCTAAATTCTGGGAAGGATCTAGCTTCATTGGGGCAATAAAGTGGGGTTTATCAGATCCCATGTATTTGCGGAAGCTCATATGTGGGACGTACTAACCAGAGTTGGGAAATCAGATTATTACAACATAAAGATTCTATTTCTTCGGCTTTAAAGCAAGATTCTAAGTCTGAAGATTTCACTTCAGCCCTTTCAGAACATATTTTTAACTTTCCAGACCATTTTATTTTGTTCGAGAATGTCTCTTTGATTTCTAGGGATCGGGGTTTAAAAAGAAAAATTTTCGTGAAACTCTTGAAATAAAGAAAATCTTATTCAAGAATATTGCTTTGAATCGAGATACAGGCGAATATGGGCTGAACTCTATCTATGATAATTTATTAAAATCTGACAGAGTAAAGTTCAGTTTACCCAATGTAGTTGACCTTTGTCCAAATGTTATATCATTGAACGCTAATGAACCAAATCCAAGAAGGTCAAAGAGAATAGCTTACGCCTTTGCTTTGAAAAGAATTAGAGATTCAAACAATATGTAGTGTTAGTTGATTTAGTATATAAACTTTTGTTTTAAATTGTTTTATTTTAGTTTTACTGCTGATGACTGTCACTGTATATGTGACCGAAATATCTGGTATTTTTGTGAATTTCTATCACTGTTATAAAAAACACTGTCTATTAAAAGGATTTTATCCCTATTTGAACTTTTATTTATCGTCATGGAAAGGCAGTGTGGTCTCCGAAATTATCTAAGATAACTGTAGTAATGTAATAACCTAACAAACAATGGTAATAAAAAGGAAACTCATTTTGGCATAAAAAAGCTTGGATTTCTACTGTTTCTTTCAAGGAAGAAAGATAGTATAGCACTTTTTAGAAAAGTCGAAAAAATTGTGAATTGTTTGAGAAGCAAATTGGATAGAATGAGATGGTCAGTCGGTGGATCTGATTCATTTCAGGAGGGACTTCAATACAAGTCTAGTAAATTTTAAGATTAAAATTGAGAGTCCTTCAATTTAAAAATTTATAAACAAGGTTTAAAATCCTTTCAAGTTGTAGAGTTTCTATCTTCTAGTTGACAGTACGCATTAAAGGGACTGAGTGTGTATTATATAGGTGAGTTTCATAGCACCTTGTGAGTTACCACAGTTAAACTGTCTTGCTCAACCGAAGTGTCCTGTCCCAGTGATTTACTAAGTGGTAAACCGAGTGCGTCGAACTGCGATTTACTGTAGAAATATAACGGGGATCATCCGTACTTTTACCTGTCAGAAACCAACATATATGTTACGTTTTGCAAATATGTTTTTGTGGAGGATACGTTTTTTAGGTCAACACCTATTGCTGCTAAGAGCGGCAGTTTCAGCCATTGCTAAAACTACGACGTAACCAACTCATGCGAGTAAAATGGGAAAAACAGAACCTGCGTCTTAAAATAGCTCCTCATTTGTTTAGGGGGACTGTAAAAATGTATTTTAAACATACATATTTACACATACACCGTTTAACTCTCCTAATTTCCAAGAACTGACGTCTCTGAGTCAGTTAGTTATCCTTTATATTAAAGTAGACAAAAAATATGGAATGCTTAATGGAATAAGACAAATTTTATATCTGTATACTTTAATTGTTTGATTTATTTCAAAATATTAATTCAGTTTTTTTGTCGTGGATAGAATTACTATTTTCGTTTGTGTGCGATTTTTTTACAAAAGCTTCCCCTAAATGAAAATTTTAAAATACAGTTGCATGAAGATGTACTAACTTTATTGATAAAGCCATTCAAAGTTTCAAAATAATATTTGCAACAAGGAATTTCAATAACAAGTTCAACAAGTCAAAACTGAGATTTTTAGATGGACCTTGTCGCTGAATCATTTTTTCATAAACTATGGCCCTCATTGCCCAAGAACTTGCTGAGGTAAGTATTTACAAGCCACTTGGAGGAAAAATTTGGCCTTTATTCGGGGAACAGATGTTTTTTTTTTTAACTAGCTATTGTGTGTTTGGGTTCCCTAGCTCCAGGGAATTAGGAATAGAAGTTTAAAGTTGATACAAAAAACAGTTTTTGCCCATTTTATGCTATATCAAATTCTAAAAGAGGATCATCAAAATAAGACACTTTGCAATCAACAACTATATCGAGTGAGGTGGTATGTCTACAAATCTTCGATAAAAAAAAAATATTAGAAAAAAGCCTCAAACCAAAGTCAGCCTGAACAATCCTTAAATTTCTTAATTGTCTTCACAACCCATAAGTTGCTACGCATACAATTTTCCAAAACGTCAATATATTTACTAAAAAGAGGTCTACAAAAGGTGGAGCTGATTCTTGTTTTTGTGAAGAGAATTTTAAGGATTTTGAAGTGAATGTCGGTTATTCCAAGTAGTATATTCGATTATATCCAGTGATTGTGTCCAGTTAATTTTAGTAGTTCCAAGTAGTATATGATTTTATTTAAGGTAATTGAATTTAACTGAAGTCTTATATAACTCAAATCACGAAAATAACTAACAAATAGACTACGGGCAGAGTTGGGCTGGTGGGCAGGTGGCATCTGAAATGGAAACAAAGCAAATAAACATTTATATAAATACGATATAAATTCACCAAGTACAAAGATTTTCAACAGAGATGTAAGACGTAGGCCTGAGAAATTCGATTAACATTAACATTCAGTTTCATGTTTGGGTGCCCACGGTAAAATTCAAGTTTTAAAAATATCGGCAGTACCTAGAGTTTCTTTTTTTAATATCGGGAACTCCAGCACATTAATAACTTGATAATTTTCTGCATGATCTTGCAATCAGAAATTTAACAACCGTATCTTTTACTAATGGAAGCCCATAACTTGATGATGACCTGCTTGTTCTGACAATTAGATATTTACCAGCCTTTTAAACAGTCTGTCTATACAACTGACAACATTGCCTCATTCCTCATAATAAACATCAACTATCTCCATTAAGCAAATTGGGCGAGAGCGGTGGCCAACCTTAGTGCCAACCTTTGTGCAGACGACTGAAACCAAAAATCAACTAATATTTATTTACTAGATGTAATATTGAAAATAAATAAACTAAATATTTAATGACTACAATATTTGATCAAATACTTAATATCTATAAAAATTTGCTACAGTGTATTTGTTCAGCATAATGTTGTAAAAGGCTTGATAGAAATTGAAATAAAAAAGGACCTCCAACTCTGCCCTACAAAATCAAAATGGGGTAAGCCCCAAATTCAAGTTTACACGAATAATAACTGGATTTACTTGAGGCATGGAAAACGATGGTACATGTTGTTTTGAATAAGGCAGGCTGGGACAGAGGTATACGATAATTCATCAGATGTCATCAACAGGTATTGGAAAGCTGATAGCCATCCACTATTTATCTAACTCTAAATTACGAAAAATGTCAATTGGTGCTGATTTGTCAAATCTTTGACAAGCAAAAATTTGCTTTTACCTGAAAGACGAGCCTCCAACCGAATTTCTATTAATTAATTAATGTACCTATAAGTTATTTTTATTCATTAAGTTTTTTTTTTTTTTTTGTCAAATTTAAAATTTGGCTTGTTGAATCTTTGACAAGCAGAATTTGTCTCAATTAAGACACTGAGTCTTCGGTCTTGTTTCATTTGATGGTCCATATTTCTGATTATAACCAATTGTAAATTTAATTTGTTCGGGCTGTTCTCTTGATCTTATCGCGTTTGATAGCTCAGGTGGTTTCAAAGAATCATCAATAATAATTGTAAATTGTTTTTTTTGGGCCTTCTTACTGACATTTTATAACTGGTCACATTCAAACCTGTAATCTTAATCACCTAGCGAGTTGATTTATCTAACAAAAAAATAAACTAATTTAAAAGATTTCAGGTATTTGTAAGTTTTAATTAAACCTTTAAAATTATTTCTCAGGACCACAAATTTTTTACAGTTTAAATAATAACTAGCGATTTAAAAATTTGTCAACTTGTTATTCCATGTGCTTAAAAAAAAGAAATTTGGTAATGTTTTTGGAATATGAAATGGAAATGGTATTTGTATATTGTCTACTAAGCTTCAAACTTTTGATTTCTTTTTTACGGTTTTTGAATTGTTGTAGTCCCCTGTTAAAATCCATACAAATATATTTGCAATTACAGTTTTTTTTACTTTTTACTTAATTTAATGCCTTTTCATTCTGCAGTCTCCTGCATATGGATTTTAACTGTCAGTTGTCTTTTAACCGCATACAATTTGATATAATTTGCTGTCTTTTCATACTGCAGTCTTTTCAAAAATATTTTATTATTAAAGCAAGTCCGATTTGTAACAACGATATCTACAAAGCTTTAAACTTTTGATTTTCTTATTTAAGGTTTTTGAATAGTTTTAATCCCTTCTTAAAATAAAACTGCACGTTGTCCGGCACCTTTTAAGACAGCACCCTTTTTTCAAACAGCTTCCTCTGAGGAATGAGAGAGATATATTTATCTGGCAGTAGCATTATTTGGATGAATGATCATGAAGACGGTTGAAGACGGATGAATGATAATGATCACGAAGACGGTTCATTACATATATATGGGTTCATTGCATTGCAGAGTGTATAAGCAAATCAAACTGATGTCTAACATTATGACCAGCAAGAGCTAAGCTCCCTCTCACTCATTCTGCGTCAACAAGTATGTTTGCTACTGAAACAAGTGCGTCAGCATAGCTAATTCTTCCTCAAACCCAAGTCGAACCCAGAAAGTAGTTACTCTACCTAAATTTCAGCTCAACGGCTGTATATAACCTAGATTGATTTAAAAAAAGCAGAAATAGTTCCCGAAAAGGGGGAGAGGAGGTCGCAAGGAAGATTTAAAGGGAAATTAGAGCTTCTTGCGACCGTGTAAAGAGGGAGGATTTTAAAAGATTAGAATGGAGGAGGAGCATGCATAGCTGTGTTGGCCGCAGGTGGCTCGGTGCTTCTGTGAGTTGTTAGCAGTAGTAATAAGTTTGGGCGAAAGGTGCACGGTATTTGCAATTATTTGCAGGGTAGATATTTCGCAACTGCTGACTCGTATGTTTCTGTTTTTTATTATACTTTCAGTTTCCTGTACTTTGCTATCATTCGATAGCTGAAATTCAGCTTCACGTCTCAGCGAAATTGTATTTTTGATACTTGCTTTGTATTGTTTTTATAATATTTTTTATAAATACGTATACGAAATTTTATACATACATAATTTCCATAAAATTACTTTTATAAATACACTGAATTTTTTTTTCTTCAAAACATATTAAAACAGAAAATTCTTGTATTTTTTAAGCAAGTTTAGATGAATCTTTAAGCGGAAGTCTTAATAATACCATAATTCTGCCTCGGTAAAGGTCATACAGTTTCATATGATAGCTTGAACTTAATATGATAATTAAATAAAAAAAACAAGTTTTTTAAACTGAAAGTAAGGAGCGACATTAAAACTTAAAACGAACAGAAATTATTCCGTATATGAAAGGGGCTGTGCCCTCCTCAACGCCTCGCTCTTCACGCTAAAGGTTGACTTTCTCACAACTCTTTTTTTTTAAACAATAAAAACTTTAGCGTAAAGAGCGAGGCGTTGAGGAGGACACAGCCCCTTTCATATACGGAATAATTTCTGTTCGTTTTAAGTTTTAATGTCGCTCCTTACTTTCAGTTTAAAAAACTTGTTTTTTTATTTAATTATCCTCAAGAACCAACTGCTTTTGAATTGCCTAATTATTACATAAATCATCCTGAATTCCTTCAAAACGCTATAAAGAAATCGGGCGAATTGCATCAGAAATATTGTGGCAAAAAAGGGCATGGATTACCTGAATATGTTAAACTAGTTGATTTTGTAAAAATTTATAGGTCCAGATTGTTAAAAGTTGCTGAACTCCTTAAAATGGACATAGAAATACCACAAGTAGGAACTGGAGTGTTTCTAAATACAAATGAAATGACTGAACGATTATACACTCTAATAGGTAGAAGAGCTGCTTGAAATACATCAAATGAAGTTAGAAATGAAGCTGTAACTTTGTTAAATTCCTTATTGAAAAATAAAATATTAAAGAAAAATGAATATAATACAATTTATCAAAATTATCTTAAAATTTAACTATCAAAAAAAGCAATAAAATTCCTCAGGTTTGAAAATTTTTAAGATTTGGAAATTTGTTTAATAAAATAATTTCTAAATAAATGGCAGGCATTGCAGAAGTGATTAAAAGTTGTTTACAACGAAAATGCAAATTCACCAAAATTAAAAATAAAAAACCATTATCAGGTACTAATTCTCTAAGAAATAAATGAGTCATATTTTGAGAGATCATGCATTACAATAGGCATATGTTAAGGAATTCTAAAGAATTCAAAATATTTGGACTTCTATTATTATTTTTGTATTAAAAATTTTGTTTTGATTATTCAATGTTTCAATAAAAAAAATTACCCCGTTACTAATGTGCTTTCGTTTCAGTTGTAATAAAAAATCAGCGGTGTTAAAGAAATTACTTATACTCGCATTGTACTTACCCTTCAACTTAAATTCAACATTAGTGCCTCCCATTAAGGCTTTGCCATGTTTTTTTCCATGTAGATGCGCCTCCAGCGGAATTAATCCAGTGACAGAAATGTTGCAAATATTGCAATTGATTTTCTTTTCTTTTTCTAAATATGAAAGAATTGGGTACAATAACCCATTGCCAGTATGATAAATCCTGTCATCCAGACGTTCGTTATTATATATTTCACCCTAAGAGCAAAGAAAAATATTTGAATAACACTCAGTATCTAGGGGGATAACAAAACAAAAGGTTTATTTAGAAGGAAACAACCAGTTTAAGGACTTTTATGTTGGACATAAAAACTGCTCAAACAGTAGCTTCTAATACATACCTAATTTATATATATATATATATATATATATATATATATATATATATATATATATATATATATATATATATATGCTATTTATCACCCGTCATTTGTCTTTGTGGACATGTAACCGGCTTTCTTAGTTCTTATATTCAGCGAACTTCTTGAGTGTGTACTGAATAATATGGAAGTAACCTCTAGGGTGCCAAAGGCTTTTTTCTATTTCTTTATTTTTAAAGTATCTGGATATACCTTCTTTTATGCATAAATAATGTATCACCAGACATCAAAAAGCGTATTTTGAAAAATCCTAAAAAACAAATAGTTGAGAAATAACGGTAAAAAACGACTTGGTAAACAACGTTGACAAGAGAGGTTCAGTATGTAAAGGGTTAAGATCGGAAATGTTGTTAGTAGCTGGCTCCATATTAAATCAGGAGTTAAGCAGAGTTATGTTATATGTTTCTAATAGTTGAAAGTTATTGGAAGGCAACCAGCCCCCTCTATGCCCATTGTTTCCCCAAATACTTCCAATCAAAATGTTGAGATGGCTATTTTGTTCAGCGTAGTTGAAAGGTCCATTAGTTATGTTTTGAAGATCACCCCCCCCCCCCCCAGAGTCCTCAAGGTAAGGGTTGTAAGTTAAGCCCTGGGAGCATTTAAGGTCTTTTTGGATAGGGTGGTCACATAAGCTTTGGAGGGTGCTCGCTGGATTGGAAAATTGTAAGTTCTCGTGCCCTTTTTAATAGTCGAAAGTGACTGGAAGACAACTCCACACATCATTTTCCCCAACGAATCAAATCTAAATTTTGAGATAACCATTTTGTTATGCGAATTTTAAATATCCAGTAATCATGCTTTTGATGATGACAACCCCCACGGCCCTCGGGACAAGGGCTGTAAGTTTTATTAGTTACCATTGTTAACATTTAAGGTTTTAATGAAGAGGGTGGCTGTCTGAACTTCAGATTTGGCTCATTCAATTAGAAATCAGAAATACTAGTGTTCTTTTTAAGAGTAAAAAGTGAGAGGAGGGCAACTAGTCCCACCCAGCACTTTTTTTCCCCAATTGCATCCGATAGATATTCTTGAGATAGCCACTTTGTTCAAAATAATCTAAAGACTATACAAATTGGCGTTCAGAGTGAAAATAGCCCCTCAGACCCTGGGGGAAAGGGTTCTAAGTTATGCCCCAAACGTATATAGGGTTTTTATGGAATGGATGGTCGTATAAACTTTGGATAGGACTCATTTGACTGAAAATTGGAAGTTATAGTGCTCTTTTAAAGAGTCAAAAGTGAGTTGAGGGCAACCAGGCCCCCCCTCCCACGACCATCATTTCATCAAACACATCCTATAAATATTTAGAGATAGCCATTATGTTAAGCAAGTTATGTTTTTAAGGATACTGCCCCCCCCAACCGTCTGGACAAGGGATATAAGTCATATTAGTCACCATTGTTAAAATTTAAAGCTTTTATGGAAAGGGTGGTTGTATGAATTTCGGATTTGGCACATTCAATTGGATATCAGAAATCCTAGTGTCCTCTTTAAGAGTAAAAAGAGATGGGAGGACTAGCTTCACCCCACGTCACTTTGTCCCCAAATACACCCGATAAAAATTCTTGAGACAGCCATTTTGTTCAAAATATTCTAAAAGATCATATAAATTGGCGTTTTGGGTTGAAATAGCCCGTCGGAACCTGGGGAAAAGGATTCTAAGTTATGCCCCAGAGGCATACAGGGTTTTTATGGAATGGATGGTTGTATGAACTTCGGATAGGACTCATTTATTGGGAATTGGAAGATACAGTGTTCTTTTGAAGAGTCAAAAGTGAATTGACGGCAGCCAGCCCCCCCCCCCATATGACTATTATTTTCCAAAAAAACATCCAATCCAGATTTTGAGACGTCTACTTTCTTCAATATTGTTGAAAGATCCTGTAATTATACCTTTAGGAATGTCAATCCCCTCACCACCCCCAGAACAAGGGCTGTAACCTAGACAACTCGTACACTGTTTACAAATAGTACATGCTATTGAGAAGAAATATCCATGAAACTTTTAAAAAAGCTAATATGACTAAAGACTAAAAGCTGTACTGCCCTTTGTAAGAGTAAAAAGAGATTGGAGGGTAAAAATCCCTTCTCCCAAGGTCATAAATATTCTATGCACATCCAATCAAAATTTTTAGACAGCAATTTTGTTCCACATAGTAGAGCAATCCAGTACATCTTACACAACTAGTTTACAAGTCTATTCAGAGTTCATTGATACCCAGGAGTGCCTTAGGGGGTGATTTTGGTTCATAGTAGCCACGTAATCCAGAGCACACCTTCTATTAGCGGAATTCTTTTCTCCGTCATGATGAAACATCCTTTAAAATTGAATGTACTGGTTTACGGCAGATAAAGTTTAAGCTAAACCTCTGGTATCGAGGTACCGTGAAGTGTCAGGAAACAGTCACAAATGGGTCACATCAGAGATCACAACAAGAGATAGTGTCAGTCAAATTTAACTCGAACCCTCTAAAGGCGCAACGAAAATCCCAGCTGCTAATATTTGCTAAATTCTACTGAAATCAAATGGACTAGCCTCTGTGGGCAAGGAAAAAAAGTAAGTAGCCGAACGCTCTCGCCCAAAGGTGACCTTGGTACATAGCAGCCACGTAATCCAGACGGCACATTCTACTACCGTTATTCTAAATAAACCATTATCATGTTATAGAAAATATTCTGAATATCTCGCTCGTGACATTATTTCAAGCGCATTAATATGGTTATTTTGATTCCCACGCTAAAATGACCTCATACCTCAAATAATGGGTCAATATTGGTGTGCTAAGGTACTGGTATCACCACTTATTGGTGCAAGAATGGTGCTACACCACTTACTAGAAGGGAAGCCCCCGGTGGCACCAAATATCATAGTAGGATGCCCGCGCTTACCCAAACGGTTCTGTAAATATCGGGTATGTCAGTACCCAATTTACACTATACGCTACCTTAGGGTACGATAACCTGATCGATCGGTAAAAGGGGCCATTTAAAGGCCAAGGGTACCCATCTTGGGTTACCTCTGATATTTCTAACTATCTCCTGGGACTCTACCTAGGCTAAAAAGTCAAGGATTATATAGTATAAAAAATCTTACTGTATTCAATCACGCATATAACAGAACTGAACTCACACCATCATAATTTTATCCTAGACCGCTCAACCGCGTGCCTGCGATGGAAGGTAGGTGGATTTTTTCCAACCAATCCATATGCTTACCAATTACTTCCTTACTTCAAATGAATCGGCTTTATGCCCCTTTCTTCACCCCCCGAGAAATCTCAAACGCCGCTTCTTCCATCTCAAACACCGCGTTATATTGTCTCTCTAATTTTTCCTCTTCGTCGCGATCTTTCTGACAGCTAGATTCCATCATTTGTAGAAATTCGTCATTATTAACTATGTTTGAGTGAATGACTATGCCCGAACTTTTACTCCATAAATAAGCCAGTATCTTACAGTCCATATTTTTTCGTTTCGTATCTCTAACCCGGAACTCCCCTTCATTTGGCACAGCCTCCGGGGGGTGAGTTCGTCTTGTCTTTTCACATATTATTTCTTCCTTTTTTATTTCGTACCTCCTCATTTTACCGCGTATACTCCTTTCTGATTATATTATCTCTTAATTAATTAGGCAATCTTGGCAAGTTCAACAATTGGCACACGCAAAAATTATGATACGCAATTAATATTGTGAATTATTACCGCCGTGTAAATATATTCCCCCCTTTTTCAAATAACCGGAATATCTAGACTTCATTAGGGAATAACGACTTCTTTCGCAGCAAGCAGTTTTACGCGAGTGAAATATATCTCCGAAAAAGAAATTAACAGGGGTTGGATAAGAAAGTAAACCAAAGAACCGTGCAAATATTCCACTAGTGAATTAGCTGGACTAAAGTCAACCCTATAAATCAAATCAAGTATCCTCCCTAGATATTTGTACTCCAAATGTAATCTCCTCTTAGGCCGCTTACTCAATAGGACAGGTTCCTCCCACCTTCCTTCTCAAATTTGCGCACCAAACTGACAAATCCTCCTATTTTGCCGTCTTCAATAATCTTATAACCTTCGTCACTAAAGATTATATTTAAGTCCGCCAAATTCACTCAAATAATAACCCAACTTTCAGCTTTTATTAACGGTCCTTAAACCCTGTAATACTTTTCAATACGGAGATTCCCCCACTGTAAACTCAAACTCAGTTAATTTCAAGTTATTCTTTTTTATTATTGTTCAAAAAGTCACAACCCATTTTAGATCTTCATAATTCCATAGTTTTTTTAATTTTCCCTAATTTCCGTTCATGCTTAGCCGAAAGCTTGATGAAAAGAGGTAATGAAAGGGGTTATACCGTTTCTCCTGCACTGCGTCGTTCCTAGGTAAGAGCCTGGCTTATAAAATTTTAAATTCGCAATCTTTCAACTCAGTCTTTCCGTGCCAATTTTTACAGCCTATAGCCTATAGGCATACTGTAGGCTAATTTTCACCAGTATTTTCAGAAACGCCACTGATAGCTCCTTTTTCGCTGCCACCAGAATTGGTGTGGTAAGGTACGAGTGTCACCACTTATTGTTGAAAAAATGGTGCAACACCACTTACAAGAGGGGGAAGCCCCCGGTGGTGCCAAACATTAGAGTGGGATGTCCGCGCTTACCCCAACGGTTCTGTGAATATCGGATATGTCAGTACCCAATTTACAATATACCCTGCCTTAGGGTACGATAATGTGATCGAACGGTCAAAGGGGCCACTTTAGGGCTAAGGGTACCCATTCTGGGTTACCGCTAATATTTATAACCATCTCCTTGGACTCTAACTAGGCTAAAAATCAAATATTATATAGTATAAAAAGGCTTACTGTATTCAATCACGCATATGACAGAACTGAACTCACACCATCATAATGAACTGAACTCAAACCATCTCAACCGCACGCAGTTGAGACCGCTCAACCTGCAGTGGGAGGTATGTGGATTTTTTCCATCTAATCCAAGTGCTTACCAATTACTTCCTTACTTCAAATGAATCAGCTTTATGCCCCTTCTTTAACCCCCCCAAGAATTTGGACCAAACTTGGTCTCTGAAAGTAGTTTTTTAACTATGGTGAATCATCCCTAACTGCGCAATTAAAGCCTCGTGGTTTGTTTAACAAACTACGCAGTTAAAGAAGGAAAAAATGGCACAGCCAAAATCAAAGGAAAATTAATAATTATTACTAGGGGGAAAAGAGAATAATTAAGGGACCCAAAAGAAAATAATCTGGGAAGGGCATTTATCTGAAACAAACCAGGATCAACGGTCCCAACAGTCATATATAAGGGTTGTTTAACGCAAATTCAAGACATCGAGGCTCCTTATTTAAAATTTGAATTTTACTTAAGTTTAGCAAATTATTCACAAGGACATAGTTCAAAAATACTCTTCGAAAATTTTCAACGCAGTTTAAGTCTAATACACAGTTGAATGATAAACAATGGATATACTTAAGTGAAACGAAACATAACTGACAACCATGGTTCGTTAAGAGGTAGTATTTGTTTTCTTTATGGATTTATTCTGAACCTGAGACTTTATGCATGTGTTTTAGCCTCAATAGCCTATTTGCAATTTCAGCCCTGGTGTATCAATAAAGACGATTTTAACGTGCTAATAGGCTTGGTAAATCTGGAAACAAACTTCATTAAAATTGTGCATCGATGTGAGCACCTAACCCCTTACCACGGTAAGATCGAGGTAAGAACAGGTAAGATCGAGCAAGTTTATTGTGGGCATTGTCTTTTAATTTTAATAACTTGATTTGAAACGTAATTGAGTAATATTTACGATGATCTGAGCCATAATTGGTTAAGTACTTACGACAGATAAGCGTTGATAGTTATTTCTGTTAGTCAGCTTTGCAATAACCCCCTTGGGGTTGTTGACCATTGGGGATGTGGGATATACCATATTTTGGTCGATATCTTCTTGAAAAGAATGCATAGATTACAGTTTTCTGTTCAGGACCTGGAAAACTAAAGGAATTATTATTATATAAAATCTGAACGTATGTTTTAGCAGCAATGAGTCAAGTAGAACCAAGTACAAAGATCTCATTTAGAAAAATTGTGGTTGAGACAAGATGTCATGAAACAGCCCATGCGAAACTGGAATCTATCAGAAACAGACATCTAGGATTATTTCGGGTGGGGTCCATTCCATTTCAGATGGAGGGACGTGGTCAACTAGTGTATTCAACATAAAACTCTATTTGTTTTAACACTTTTTTTCATGGGGGTGGTAATTGTAACCGCTTGAGACGTTTAAAACTACCTTCTTTAGTGTTTTTATAAGAAAAACCTCTCCCCAAAAATTTTGGAATATACCCCACAACATTTCCGTGGATCTCTGAACTTAGGTCGTTTGGATGATCCCTCGCAAACTTGCATACCAACGTGCTAGCTAACTAGAAAATAGTGATATTTAGATGAGATAAAAAGCTCCTATACGCTTAGGACCAACTTTTTATACAATGCTTCGACTGATGTTTCAAACAGTTCGTGGTAACGAACTGTAAGTAAGGATCAACCCGGCTCAATAGTAACCGAAACTCTAAAACAAAGAATTTTGATAACCAACAGATACATCAAACGAATTGGTTTTTAATGCTGATTTCAAATATATAAGTTTCATCAAGTTTATTTCTACCCATCAAAAGTTACTAGCCTGAGAAAATTTGCCTAATTTTCGAAAAAAAGGGGGAAACACCCCCTAAAAGCTATATAACCTTAATGAAAATCACACCACCATATTCAGCGCATCAGAGAACCCTACTATAGAGGTTTCAAGGTCCTATCTACAAAAATATGGAATATTGTATATTTTGCCAGAACAAAGATCACGGTTGCACGTTTTTTTTTTTTTTTTTTTTTTTTTTTTTTTTTTTTTTATTGATCCAGTAGCTCTAGAATATTGTAGGAGGGATCATTCGTACGGAAATTAAAAGTTCTAGTGCCCTTTTTAAGTGACCAAAAAATGGAGGGCAATTAGACCCCCTCCCGGGCAATTATCAAACCGGAGAGCGATTAGCCTTTAAGAGTGCTTTACGTAAAATGAAATTGCGAAATGCCATTTAGACTTGTGTTTTTTATTCAACCCTTTCACCGTTGAGGTTTTTGATTCCGCCTTGGCGCAACATGTGTATGAGAGTCCACACCATTTCATTTTGTTTGACGAAACCTCCATTGTTGCCCCCGTTAAAGGTCACACGCAAGTTTTCAGGGAGGCAGTTGAAATAAAAAAAGCACATTCACCAAAAGGTAGCTTTTAATAGAGACACTGGAGAAACTTTTCTAAGTCCCATTTATGACAAAATTATTAATTCTGATCGTTTTTACATACATCAACAAAATTATATTGTACAATCTAATAGGTTCTCCGATAATAATCAAACTGGAAAGTAATTAGCATTTAAGAGTGCTTTGCCTAAAATGAAATTGCGAAAATGAATTACAACTTTTAATTTCCATTCAAATCAACCCTCTCTGAAGTTTATACAAGCCTACCTTCCATAAGAACCATATATGCCCCCACCGCAATATTTACACCGCCTTCCCCGGCCCTTGGGGGGGGGTTGACAGGAGTTTTTCCTATCTGATCTCTGAACTATTTTTAAATAAATGACCATACGTAAAGGTGTTTTTGTTATATGATCTTTCAACTATTTTTAACAAAATGGCTCCCTCAAATTTTTATCAGATGTGTTTGGGGAAGTTTATGAAGTTTATACGACGACCCCTTCTATATGAAGTGCATCAGGAACAAAAATGAATGGAGAGTGGGGGGAGGCTATCTGCCCTCCAATCACTTTTGACTCTTAAAAAGTGAATTACAACTTTCAATTTCCAATTGAATGAGCCTTCTAGGACTTTTATACAAGCATCCCTTCCATAACAACCATATATGCCCCTAGGGCATAACTTACAACACCTACCCCCGGGCTCTGGGGGGCTGTATCAACACCACATTTTTTTGTTATTAGAACTTTGAACTATTTTTAACAAAATGTCTATCTCAAAATTTTTATCTGAGGCATTTAGGGGGTAGAGCCGTATGGCCTTTACGTGGAGGAGGGGGGAGGGCTAGTTGCCCTCTGATCTATTTTGACTCTTTAAAAGTGAACAAGAACTTTCAATTTCAAATGAAATGAGCCCTCTCCGAAGTTTATACGAGCATCCCTTCCATAAGAACTATATATGCCCCTAGAGCATTACTCATAATGCCTGCCTCCGGGCTCTGACGGGTTCTGTCAACACAGCAATTTTTCTTATCTGACCTTTGAACTATTTTTAATGAAATGGATATTATAAACGTTTCTTTTGATGCTTAAAAAGTGAACTAGAACTTTCAATTCCCAATCAAATGAGCACTCTCTGAAGTTTATACGACAATGTTATCTATACAAAACTTACAACCCTTGCCCTGAGGACTGTGGGGGAGTTGTCATCCTCAAAGACCTAATTTCCAGAACTTAAAACTACGTTTAATAAAACGTCTGTCTCAAAATTTTGATTGGATGTGTTTGGGGAAAAGGTGGGCATGAGAGGGGGGTTAGTTGTCCTCAAATCACTTTCAACTATTAAAAAGAGCACTAGCCCTTGAAATTTCCAATCGAATGAGCCTTTTTTGAAGTTTCTACAACACCACCTTCTATAAAAACCTTATATACCCCCAGGGTATAACTTAGAACCCTTGCCTTGAGGGTTGTGGGGGAGTGCCCTCCTCAAAAACATATTTTCTATCTGAAAATCAACTATGCTGAAAAAAATTACTAACACAAAATTGTGCGTGGAGGGGTTTGGGGGAAGGAGGGGCTGAGGCGGGGGTCTCGGTGCCCTCTAATCACTATTGACTATTAAAAGGGGCACTAGCCCATTGAATTTCCAATGGAATGAGCCTTTTTTGAAGTTTTTACAACACCACCTTCTATAAAAACTTTATATGCCTCCAGGGTACAACTTAAAACCCCTGCCCTAAGGGATGTGGGAGAGTGTCTTCTTTAAAAACATATTTTCTATCTGGAAATCAACTACGCTGAACAAAATGGCTATCTCCAAATTTTTATGGGTGGTGTTTGGGGTAATTCTGGGCATGGGAGGGGGGGCCACTTGGCCTCAAATCTTTGTTTAAGATTACGAAGGGCACTATCCCTTTGATTGTAAACTCAAATGAGCATTTTTTGAAGTTTCTTCAACCACACCTTCTATAACTTCATATGCCCCCAGGTCATAACTTAAAACCCGAGCCCTGAGGGTTGTGGGGGAGTGTTCTCCTTAAAAACACATTTTCTATCTTGAAATAAGTTACGCTGAACAGAAAGGCTATCTCAAAAACTTTTATTGGAGGTGTTGGGGGGACTGAGGGGCGGGGGGGGGGGGCTAGTTGCCCTCCAACCTCTTTTGAATATTGAAAACGACAGAATTCATGTGAATTTCCAATCGAATTAGACTGTTTGGAAGGTTTTACGAGAACGCCTTCTATAAAAACCTTATAGACCCCCAGGGCCCAGGTGGTGGGGGAGTAACCTCTTCAAAAAAAATTTTCTATGTGGAAATCGACTACTACGAACAAAATGGCTATCTCAAAATTTTGATTTGATGTGTTTGTGGGAATGATGGGCGTGGGAGGGGGGGGGGCGATTGGCCCTTCAATAAAATTTGTCTATTAAAAAGGGCACAAGAACACTAAATTTCCAATTGAATGATCCCCCATTAAAGTTACTATGACTACCCCATCAATGTGAACTACCTATGGGAAAAAAAAATATTAAATAAATAGAACATAGGAGCCATATGGCCGTTAGGTGGAGGAGGGGGCGGGCTAGTTGCCCTTCGATCTATTTTGACTCTTAAAAAGTGAACAATAGATTAAAATGTAAAATAAAACGCGCCCTCTCCAAAGTTTATACAAGCATCCCTTCCATAAGAACTATATATGCCCCTAGAACATTACTCATAAAGCCTGATACAACCCACTGCCAAACCCAAGAAAATTATTTGTTTTAAAGAAAATCAAAGAAGATATTACTACACAAACTTATTCCCCTTTATAAGCCCAAATGACACCAACTACTAAGTCAATATTAAGGATGTGGATTATGGGGGCTGAGTGGAAGTAATTTTTAGTACAGAAAATGTAGCTCTGTGCTGCAGTTGGAGTTAAGGATGAATGTACCAAATTGTCACTCATAATCATTCAAGCTACGTAGGGTGTTCAAAGC
Source organism: Artemia sp. Qi Xiang Cuo (assembly GCF_049724085.1). Classification (NCBI taxonomy): domain Eukaryota; kingdom Metazoa; phylum Arthropoda; class Branchiopoda; order Anostraca; family Artemiidae; genus Artemia; species Artemia sp. Qi Xiang Cuo. The sequence goes on along the minus strand of NC_142798.1, from coordinate 13,317,554 downwards.
ATAGATCACCACCGATAATGCCGCGTGCAGAATTAGGAGCTTGTATGGTTCCTTCAGGCGTAGGCAATTTAATATCCATAGATATTTAGAGATCAAGAGGTGGTTTGCCTGTTTCAGAAAAAGGATATGCTTGTGTTTTGACGGTGGTTGATCATTTCAATTCCTACATATATGCTTTTTCAATTAAAGATGAAAAACCGTGTATTCTTGCAAAAAAAAACTATACTAAATTTCCTCTTTATGGAGAACATATTTGTCCTAAAAACTATCTTATCATATAATAGACCCTTTTTTTAGAGCAAATACTACTATACTAAATAACAATCTCTATCGAAATAAAAGGATGGTATAGGAAGATGAAAAAGGCAATTGACCAAGTAGACTAGAATATGGAAATTGCAAAAGTAAATCCAAAGGAAAAGTATGATGAAGAAGAGAATAAAGAGAATACAAGGTCCGCGATTTGGTTTAGGAACAATAGGCAAGCTCAATATTTATAATGTATTTAAAGGAGGTCGTTCCTCCCTTAAACTGACCCACAAACATATTACAATAGATTTCTGTGAGTAAAATGAAATGAACACAGCATCAACTCAACAAAAATAAGGTCCAAATAATAAAAATAGACTGCTTTATTTTCCCATGCAATTGTCGGCGTCGAATAAATGGTATGAAGCAAATGTTTCACAGCGGTTGACAGAGCAAATGTCATTAGAATGGCATACTCAAATCCAAAGACCAACTGTACACTAACGCCCTTCATGACGGTCAATAGGTAAGCCGAGTGAACAAAGTAGGAGTCCATGAATAACAGCATTACAAGAAGCGCTGGAACACGAGAAAATACAAAAGTGAAATTTTTGTGCTAGATGTTAATTCATCAAATATTAAAATCCAATTTAACGAAAAAAAAGCAAACGAAGTGGGTTAAAATAACTTGGCAACTTTAGGTCAAGAGGCCAAGGTTTGAAGTATTTGTTTTAGTCTTAGCTCTTCACTCTACTTTTAAATTATAAAGTTAGCTTTGAGTTTCATTTCTTGTTTTTCTCATTTTTGGACTTTAGATCTACTTTTTCCCTTAAGGTAGGTTGAATATATAATTTTTGTGACAAGTCTTCAGCTGTCACTTTGACCATATTTCACGGCAATCTTTACCAGGAAGAAAAGATATTTACATAATTGGATTTATTAATTTCAGATCTATCTATTCACAGAATTGGAATTATATCACATTGACTTTGTGAATTTTACCTATTAAACACATGTTTTCAACATGCTTTCATTCTAAAAAAATTGCAGGGCAAATTCAAAATCGTAGTTCGTTAAATGGATAAATTCGATCAGCTGATGAATCAGCTAAAATTCTTGCCTGGAAGTTGTTACATCTATATCTAAATAAATTTTTCTATAATGATGTCTATAATATACAATAACCTTTTTTTAATATATCGCTTTATACATTGTTTATTTCTTTTTTAAGCATTTTAATTTAAAGAATTACTTCAAAGACACACCAGCTATCAGCAAATTGTGGTTATATCATGGTAAATTTTAATTCTTAGTGAAAGAAAATTGTAATATAATGGCAAACATAACACACATGTGGCATCATATTCATAATTTATAAAAATTATGATGCATTTGTTACCCTAATGAAAAATTAAAACATTAAAAATTGTATTTTTTTTATGAATTAAACAGTACAATAAAAAAGGGAAACTAGAAGCCACTTCCTACATTATAAGCACCCTTGATTTGAATTCACACTGATTTACATTTAAATGTAAAAAAAAATTATTCTGCTTTTGTCTCTTTCTCTGTTTTTTTTCTATATTTTCTTTTGTTACCTTTCCAATCAAAAATAAGAAACTCGCAGCAATAGCGTTCAAATTTTCACTTTGTAAAACACATCAAACCATGTAAAAACTAAGTAATATTATTTTTACTTTTCTAGCAAATTGCAACTACAACAACTGATTTTAAAGATAAGTCACACGTCTAATTGGGACAAGCTTCTTGATATTAACAAATCCGTTTTCACATATCTAGCCTTTGGCATTAATCAAAAACTGTTTAAGGATCAACAGTCAGAGGCAACAAAATAGTGCTGCCAAAAGTAAAGGTCCATTAGGCCTCAGAGTACTTTTACTTCAAATATATTTTTTTTTTTACTTTTATAACTTTAATAAATCAAATAATATTAATATTTAAATTACTAAATATAATTATGTGCATATTAAAATGACAATGAACATTCATTTGTATTTTTATCAGTAAAATGCATATTATGTCCTGGCCTTGGGAAGGCAGAGGTTTTGAGCCCTACTCATGTTAATTTTGCTCGTTCTGAGTTTGGTTATTTATTGTAATTTCTGTTCGTTATCGGTTTTATTTGTTTATCAATGCTGATCTGTGGTAGTTTCACGCTTGGTAGATTATTTGATTTTATTTTTGCTCATTTTGGTTTAATGGAGTTCTTTACTTTTCTTTGAAACACTTATTTTGTGGAAAAAGTTTTTTAATTAATTTATATTCGTTTTATATTTACATAGTCTTTTCAGAAGAAAAAGAATAATTCTTTAAATCCTTTCGGTTTTTTTAAGACTTTATAGTTTGGCCTGCTATTTGTGTGCTGGAGAAAAATTTTCAGCAATTTTTAACAACATACACCATTTTAAAAATCTGGTCAAAAATAGTTGATCTTAATTTAATTTTATACCTCCTCTATTTGATATTAAATATATACCTTGATACCCTTCGCGAAAAAAAAAATCTGTACTTCGGTCGATAGCTTTGATACATTTACGCTATTTTGAATTAATTAAGTTTTAAGAGAAGAAGTAGCCCCAAAAGTTTGAACATAATGCCCTCAGTCATTCTTGGCATACTGCTGAGATGCCTTATTGGGAATTAGCATTAACACGGAGCATTTTGACTTAATCTTAAGGCGACATTTAGTTTTTAAACATAATGGGCAAATGGAAGGGAGGGCATGGAATGGGGACTAGTTGCCCTCAAATTACTTTCGACTGCTAAAAAGGGTATTAGCCCTTTCTATTTTCAAAAGATTGAGCCCTTTTCAAAGTTACTATGACAACTCCTTTGATACGAAGTGCCCTGGTCTAAACAAACAAAAAAAAATAATACACTGTACCCACGACAATCCTTACTATAAAAATGTCAAGCCTTCCAATCACTTTCGACTATAAAGAAGGGCACTAGCCCTTTCGATTTCCAATCAAATGAGCCCTTTTTGAGTTGCTACGACGACACTTTCTATAAAGACCTTATATACCCCCAGGGCATAAATTATAACCCTTACCCTGAGGGCTATGAGGGGGGTTGTCACCCTCTAAGACCTAATTATCAGAACTTTCAACTACCTTGAACAAAAGGGCTAATTCACATTTTTGAGTGGCGGGGTGTGGGGACCTGGTGGGCGTGAGAGGGGCGTTAGTTGAAATATAATCACTTTACAAAATGAAAAATGTACATAGACCTATCAATTTTCAATAAAAAGAGTCATTTTTGAAGGTTATAAAAATACTTGGTCTATAAAAAAAACCTGATCTTAACCCCCGGTCATTAATTACAACCCGGGCCCTGAGGGCGGTGTGGAGAGGGTCATCCTTAAACTCATTATTTCTGGACATTGTCACTACTTCGAACAAAATGGCTTTGTCAAACTTTAGATTGGTTGTGTTTGGGGACATGGTTGGTGTGAGGGGGGTGTTGCTTATCCTTCAAAAATTATTTGAAAAAAACTACGTTTTCTAAAGAGTTAAAGAGGCTGAGTTACAAGGTCGAACCTTAAAACGTACAGGGATTAGGAGGCACAGTTGGGGGGCTGCCGCCCCCCTAATCCCCCGCTTTCGCAGCCTTTAAATAAAAAAAAGTTTTTTAAACTGAAAGTAAGGAGCGACATTAAATCTTAAAACGAACAGAAATTATTCCGTATATGAAAGGGGCTGTGCCCTCCTCAACGCCTCACTCTTTACGCTAAAGTTTTTATTGTTTAAAAGAAAGAGTTGTGAGAAAGTCAAACTATTGACTTTTAACAACATACACCATTTTAAAAATCTGGTCACAAATAGCTGAGCTTAATTTAGTTTTATACCTCCTCTATTTGATCGCGAAGTGCCAGACAGCCCACCTAGCCAACACTGCAGGACTTCAGGATATCCTTTGTTGCGCTGTTGGAGCATGGCAATGCGGTCACATCAAGAATTTGTTACAAAAATAAAATGATTAATTTAACATTATAATTTTTTTATATCAATTTTCATTTATTTTTAATCATAACAAAGAAACTTACATGTCACGGTCTCCATCACCTTTGATTCTTCTTGAAGGGGGCACATAGAGTCCAACACCTAAAAATTAACAAAACTTATGCGAAGAATGTAAATATTGCTGAATGTCAGTTCAGTAAACTGAATGAATATTAAACTAGAGTCTAAAAGTTGACAATAATTTTCCAGCTTAGCAGAATCAATGAATAACGTATCCATGAATGGATCTAGAGCCCTAATGATTCCCTGAAAGGCTGTTCAAGCATCTACCTTCACCTCATCCAGTGGAAACTGACTTATGTTGGCCTTTTAAATCTTTATTTATTAAAGTGAAAACTTGAGAAATAGATATAGAGCTCAAGCGAGGCAAAAAGAAAGGGTTTTGAGCCCCGTGCCACTCAATTTCAATTTATAGACTTTTTAAGATTTGAAAACCTATTTGTTAAATTTAAGAAAAAACCTTGATATGGCTTAAAATTCTGCTAAAATAAAAAGTGCTGTATTTTCTAAAACTAAGACTGACTGAAAACCCAAGTTTAAGGCACAACATATTTTGTCTAAATTTAAATAGATAATAAACAAAATGGTAATAAGAAACGTATAGGTAATGAATGTATAGAGATAGTTGCTTGATAATACTTTCCCAGGATATACACGCGTCCTCATCGCGGTTTGATCTGTGTTTTATTAATTTTTTTCGTGCGATTATTTTTCTTCTTTATTCCTTTTTCTGCTTCTTTCTTCGTGATTTACTCCGCTATTTCTCTTTTTGATGTATGTGGATAATAGATGGATCCTATCATTATTACTAACAGTCTTTTACCATTTTCTTTCTTTTTTTTATAATTTCTTAGGTTTATTTATTATAGCTGAACTGTTCTCGAAAAACGTAAATGTGATCTTATGCGTTATTGCGATTCTGGCAGATCCTCAGGAAGGGATCTGTATTGTATTTCCAGATGTAAATGTTGATCATTGGTATAATTAATTGTGGTAGAAAACAAAAGCATTTAATTTTTCAAAAATAAATAGAAATGTGTGGGCTAAATAAGTGCAACTGTCAGAAATAGATATACGACTCACCTTAGTTTTAGGATGGTATTTTCAAGCTGTTCAGCGCCCTAATCCAAGACACTTACTTGTTTGGGGAGGAGGGTTTCCTATTTCGAGAGGGGAGGAGGGTTTCAAACCCCCCACCCCCTGGATACGGACTTGGTGTTTCAAAGCCTAGAATCATAGCAAAGGACCATTCACGTATTTGAATTTTACTGTCTGTTCACCAGGTTCACCAGTTTTAATAATATTGAATTACTTTATTATCATATTAAAAAAATATTACAAGATTATTTTTTATAAATATAAATTAGAACGCCGTAGATCTCAGGGAATTCAGCAAGCTTCGGTTTTAGTTTTCCAAAGCTAAAGAGAAAGTATTGTGCTTATACAAATGTAGCCTGTTATACACTTTTTATACACTACCTTTTATACTACCTTTTTATACTACACTTTTGTTATACTACCTTTTTATTGTTTAAAAGAAAGAGTTGTGAGAAAGTCAAACTTTAGCGTAAAGAGCGAGGCGTTGAGGAGGGCACAGCCCCTTTCATATACGGAATAATTTCTGTTCGTTTTAAGATTTAATGTCGCTCCTTACTTTCAGTTTAAAAAACATTTTTTTTATGTTAAGGCTGCGAAAGCGGGGGTTTGGGGGGCGGCAGCCCCCCAACTGTGCCTCCTAATCCCTGCACGTTTTAAGGTTCGACCTTGTAACTCAGCCTCTTAAACTCTTTAGAAAACATAGTTTTTTTCAAATAATTTCTGCACGTTTTTGTACAGTTTATTACTTATTATTGCTTGACTAACTGTTAGATGATTGTGTAAAATTCTTTTCTTTCTCGACAGGGTGTTTTAAGGGTGGATCTTGTAACTCAGCCTATTTAACTCTTTAGAAAACGTAATTTTTTTCAAATAATTCAAAAAAGAAGCTGTGTTTACTTTTTTAAATTTAAATTCAGTATATACAAAATTTTCTACAACTGTGTATCGACCACTGGCTGTTCGCCTGACAGTTAGGAGTCCTAACCGCTGCACTAACGACACACACGGGTAATTGTTTTTAGTAATGGGAATCTATTTTTGAAGCAAGCAAAACTTGATATTTGTTTTTTGGAAACAGTGGAAGGAGTGATCAGATTGAGCTGAAATTTCGAAGATAAGCTCCCAGGCCCCAGGAAAGCTTATCCTCTAAATTTCAGCCCGATCAAACAACGTTAAAGGGGGGTTGTGGTGGGAAAAATTAACATGGGCTATTATAGGAAAACGAGGTTTTTCGTAAATGTAAATTCGGGGGATAATTTTTTTGGTCTGAAAATATCAAAAGACCCTAACAGGTCAAATTCTGCTTCGAATGAGTCCTCATTCACTCGGATTAGTTGCCAACGGTGGCCTGTAGGCGTGGATAAGAAAAAAAACGAAATGAACTTTAAGTGGCTATATTTGGTTTTCTGAAAACAGGGAAGGAGTGATCGGATTTAGCTAAAATTTCGAGGATAAACCCCCGGGCCCTAGGAAAACTTAACCTCTAAATTTCAGCCCAATCGGACAACGTTAAAGGGGGCTGTGGTGGGAGGGTCGAAACTTCCAGCCCAGTTTACCCCATGAAGATAAAGTCGGAGGAGGATGAAATTTTGCAAGTTTCTTAGTTTGAGCTTGGGCTACAAAATGCGATTACCGCCGTCTCTCTGCGACCTCTAGGACCTGAAATCGCTTAACATTGTGGTGGGTTGCCTCTTTATAGAGGCACAAGTGTGCCTCCTTGATCACTTTCAACTATTAAAAATGGCACAAGCCCTTCTAATTTCCAGTCGAATGAGATCTTTTTGAAGTTTCTACAGCATCACTATCTATAAAAACCTTATATACCCCCAGGGCATAACTTACAGCTCTTACCCTGAGGGCTTTGAAGGGGTTTTATCCTCAAAAACTATATATCAAAGACTTTTAACTCCGTTGACCAAACTGGCTCTCTTAAGATTTTGATTGGATGTGGGTGGGGACATGGTGGTCATGAGAGGGGGTTAGTTACCCTCAAATCAATTCTTACTATTAAAAGAGGCACTAGCACTTTGCATTTCAAATCACATAAGCACTTTTTTAAGTTTCTACAGCATATCTATCTATAAACACCTTATATGCCACCAGGGCAGAACTTACTGCTATTGCCATAAGGACTGTGGTGGGTGTGTCAACCTCAAAGATGTAATTTACAGACATTTTGACTGCCTTGAATAAAATGGCTCTCTCAAAATTTTGATTGGATGTTCTTTGATAAATGATGGCCGTGGCAGGGGTGTTAGTTGCCTTCCAATCACTTTCAATTATTAAAAAGGGCACTAATTTTTTCGATTTCCAATCAAATGAGCCCTTTTTGAAGTTTCTATGGCAACACTTTCTAAAAAAAAAAACCTTAATTGCCCCCAGGGCATAACTTACAACTCTTGCCCGGAGGGCTGTGGTGGGGGGGGGTCGCATCCTAAATACCTAGTTTCCAGAATTTTGCTCTACTTTGAAGAAAATTGCTAGTCTCAAAAATTTGATTGGAGGTGTTTGGGGAAATGGTGTGCATGAGATGAGCGTTAGTTGAGCTCCAATCACTTTCAACTATAAAAAAGGGCACTGGTCTTTTCCATTTCCAATCGAATGAGCCCTTTTGAAGTTTCTACAAAAACGCTTTCAATAAAACCTTATATTCCCCCAGGACATAACTTACAACACTTGCTCTGATGACTGGGGGACGGGTGTCATCCTCAAAGACCTAATTTCCAGAACTTTCAATTGCTTTGAAGAAAATTGCTATCTCAAAATTTTGATTGGGTGCGTTTAGGGAACTGGTGGGCGTGAGAGGTGGGTTAGTTGCCCTCCAATATCTTCCGACTATCAAAAAGGGCACTGGCCCTTTCAATTTTCAATCAAATGAGCCCTTTCTGAAGTTTCTACGACAACGCTTTGTGTAAATAAAACCTTTTATGCCCCCAGGGCATAACTTAAGACCCTTGCCCTGAGGGCTGTGGGGAGAGGGTCATCCTCAAAACCTAATTTCTGGGCTTTTAAACTATGTCAAACAAAATATCTTTCACAAAATTTAGATTGGATGTGTTTGGGGAAATGGTGGGTTTCAGAGGGGTGATAGTTATCCTCCAATCATTTTTGACTGTTAAAAAGAGCAAAAGCCCTTCTAATATTCAATTTACTGAGCCATGTTTTACGATTCTAAAGAATAATAATATATAAGAGCCTTATATTCACCCAGGGCATAAATAACCCCACGTACATCATGTGCTGTGAGGGAGTTTTCATCCTCAAAAACTGTAATTCTAAAATTTCATTTAAGTTGGACAAAATGGAGATCTCCACAGTCTGTGGGGTTGTGTGTGTGGAAGGAGTGCAAGAATCGTGTTCTAGTTTCCTTCAACTCTCTGTTAACTGTTAAAATGAGAAAGCGACATTTTAATTTTACCTCTAATGATCGATGTTCTAGTGTCTACAACAAAGCTTACAATAAAATCCTTATCTGATGTGTTTGTGAACATGTTGTGCATGAAAGGGGGGTTAGTCGCCCTCCACTCACTTCCAACTGTGTGCCTGTTATTTCAAGCAAATTTATGGTCATATGTCAATTTTAAATTCTTGTTCAAAATTCTTAAGACCATAGACGAGTGTGCCTTGTTTGCCTCTTTTTGAATTCTTGATCAGCATGCCTAAGATTCTAGGTCGGCATGTCTTTCAAAAAACTAACTTGACAAGTATGTGTCCAATAAGAGTCATCCATACTCCTGCTATTTACCCATGCCCCAGCCATTTAAACATTTGCCTCTCAAGTACTTGGACTATCTGTCTTGTCTTTTCTCTGTCTACAATTACCCACCGTCTTTATGCCATCTCTTGCAAAATACTTGAAGACTTCAATTCAAAATCAACGGTTTATTTTTTCTGTCTAAAATTACAATAAAAATAGCTACAACGAAAGTGCATCTCTCAAGAGCAGATAGTAAAAAATAAACTTTGCTTGAAGGTTCAGACTCTGAATCAGGATGTTCTTGAATGTACCTCATAGACTTATAGATAATAATGCACATCTTTTAAAATAAAATAAGTGCTTATAAGTGCTTCGCCCATCTAGTCTTGCAAAATTTGCTCAATCCTGTTCTTTTTGTCCTTGTGATAGGATTACTTTCTTGAACAATTTATTTGAAAATCACAGAGTATTAAGGGAAATTCTGAAGAAATTAGGCTAACAACTTCTTTCATAGTGTCTAGAGAGATTCTTATAACAGGTATGTTGGACAAATGACACAGGGCTAAGTTTAAGGAGTGACTTGCACAGTGAACATAGACTGCATGGAAAAAACTTTTGTGGACTATACTGGCACAACCTTGAAACTTGCTGCTCATAGATAAAGCTCCATCATAAGCGTCCCCCTTAAGTATTTTAAAATGATTCCTATTTCTAATGTTTATTCTTTTGTATCACTTTCATGGAAAAACTTTAAAAGTCTCCATAAGAGATATTTTTATTTTTATGACCTCTGCACATAAGCTTTGCACATAAGGTACATTTCTCTACTCCAGAAAAGCCACAAGTTTGATTGGTGAGAATACTAAACATTCTGTCTCATTTATATGATGGACAAAATGGGGTTGATTTAATTCACCACAGGTTTCAATTATGGCATTTTGTATCTTAAAACTTAAATACAAGCCACTTAAACTACAACTTGTGACATGTGCCTTTAATGATTCATCCCCGCCATTTATAGGATACTGCAAAAAGGCCCGAAAATTGCCGTCATTCTCACTTGTCTCCTCTAAAGACAAAGGTCCTTGATCTTGTATGTCCTCTGAGTGGAAGTTTCTGATGCCCACATAAAAGCATAGTTTTAATTATTGGGATTATTTTTTTTGTAGCTTTCATCAATTTGTAGTTTTATACCCAGATCAACATGAGATGATAAATCAGATATGTTCTTCTAAAGAACAGACATAAAGATCCGAGCCATAATATAAAACTGTTTTTGTTAATCAGCTGATGTGTGAGAGCAAAAATAAACCTTTACTGTTTTCAACTGAGCAAAGTTGAGCTTAACTAAGTCATTCCTGACTTCTATGACTACCAACCTTAGTTTTGTCACAGGGATGACAGATGGATGGATGACAGATAGACTTATCTATCATCAAATTAAACCACATCATTTTTATACAATAATAAAAAGGGTTCATGCCAGATTTACCCTCACTCACTCGGAATCTCTGTGTTGGCCTTTTCTACCATTAGCCTATGACTGGATATTCAGCTCAGGGGGATTCTAGACATTTTTAAGCAAAGTTCATTTTACTTTACTGGATGCAAAGTTTATTTTATGGTTATTGCCTAAGCAATGGTCTAACCATTCACAGCTTTAAGCAGTGGACAAATAGTGTTGGTATGTATGTAGAGCATGGTTTGTGCTCGAGTAACAGTCTAACCAAAAGTACTATTTGAAAGATAAAGATGCCTTTAAACAATTGTTTGCCTGTTATTTCGAGCAAATTTATGGTCCTATGTCAAATTCTAAATTCTTGGTCAACTTTCTATGCAACTTACTGCAAAATACTTGTAACTGCAATTCAAAATCAATGGAAGTTTATTTTACTTCACTGGATAAAACTAAAACTGTTATCATATAGGCCTATGTCAAAAATATTTGTGGCAGGTATATTTGGGGAGAAAATATGAGGACTTATAACCACCAGTTCAGCCAGAGGACATTCTCCAGAAACGTTTCTCATTTGATCCACTTGCTAGTCCTGTTCAGTCCTTTGAGTTCACATCAGTATAGAAAAAGAACTGTCAATTCATTCAGCATTTATTACCTCTGATACAATATAAGATTCGTTTGTTTGCTTTGGCAGCCAAAGATTAACAGACTTGTGTTAGTGAAGCACTGTAAAATCTGATATCTGGAAGAATGGGTACAAGCAAGGCAAAGACCAAAGATTCACATGCTGAATCTTCACTCTTCCTTCCTTCTATCCTGATATCTATTCATTCTAGGCTGGCCCTGTCATATGATAATCTAACTGAAGGCACGAGGGGTAGAAAATCTTCATATTGTTCCTACCTAGCCAACTATACCTGCACACAGAGCATAGAAATCGACATCTATCAACTTATATTTGAACTCCTAGAGTCAAAAGATCTGCTGAAAGATATCTGAATATATCTAATAAATATGAGGTAATCAAGCCAGTAGCTCTGTAGCCCACAGAGTGCAGCAAAAGGAAAAGGGCTAAATACTTTTACTGAAAAGCCCACCTGCTGTTAAATAGAAGAAGAAGTTCCTAAACTCAAAATATTTTCAATGGTGAGTTTGCAACCCATTCTGTCATTTGGCTGTAGTATTCTGCTGTAACCCAACCTGACATTTGGTTAGAGTGTTCTGATGTTTCTAACTTCCTGCTTGAATGTTTTTCTTTCTCCACTGGTCAAAACAAAGCAGTGTAATATAACACCACTTTCAACAACAAATAATCTATACATACTGAGACTATCTCATTGGTAAATGTAGCATATTAAATTCAAGGATTTGAGTTCTTTTCCAAAGGAAGCTGTCAGAGAGTCTCAGTATTGGCCAAGGGGTAGCATAATGTTAGAAAACTTTAAATTGTATAAAACAGAGGAATCGTAGCAAACTAAAAGCTGGGTAATATAACCTTAACTGATCTTCAACCAGTGGGCCCGACATGACTACAGTGTTGATGGCTGTAATCAAAAATGTTCTTTTGTCAAATGATTTGGTACATAGATTGAACTGCCAGGTGCTACTCTACCCTGACATGAAATGATGCAACTATAGTAAGGCATTATCTACTATGAGAAAACCTTCACATATGAAATGGAGCCCAGCAAAAGCATAATAGTAAATTTTGTACAATCTAAAGGTCACTGCAAAGTCTGAAAGATTATTAGAAGGGTTACATGTTAGTGAAACTGTTGCTTGATAGATTCACTCAGCGACTGTGATGTCAGTGACTGCAGAAAACACAAAATTGGGTGGTTGTCAGTGGTACAGTAACAAAACTCAACCGTCAAAGGTATACTTCCACAAAAAGAGTTCACAATATTTCTGTTGGACAAACCTCATCAATGGAGCTGTTTCCTTCTCTCTAGTCCAGTACGAGAGCTTAGGCAGCCAAACCCAAACTATTTGGACATGCAACTGGTAGTAACATACATGTCAATCTAGCCTTCAAATTATAGTTTATATACATAATGTGAGAAAAGGCGGATTAAAATTCCCCAAAAAGGCTTTAGTAATTGTTTAATAGCTTGATTGATACAGGTACTGGAAGTAGATTGGATCACAGACTAATTCGGATCTCTTGCAATTCTTTTAGACCTTAGTTTATTAAGTGCCTCCAGAGGTAAAAAGGGTTTCAGTGAATAGCCTCCAATCTTCTTTCAAATGAGTTGCTGTGTAGATATATCCTCAGTATACCCCTTCTGGCTTTGCTTCTATATTCACCCATTCATAGCACGGCCCCCACCAGGGGGGGAGTATTGAACCCCTCTCCAAACTTATTGTCTGTATTGTAAAAATGTAACAAAATTGGACATAAACAAATTTTGTATGCATTTTTTGAGTTTTTTTGTGTACCCCCCCCCTCACCTCCCTCTGAAAATTTTATTAACCCCCAACTCCAAAAAAATACGCTAAGTGAGATAGCCCATATTAATATGTTATTTTTCTTTTATTATTGAACATTTTATTAAAATTTGAAAAAAAGAATCAAAAAATAGTTTTTATAATTTAATTATAAAATGATTATATTTTAATGGGTAAAATTTCATATTGATATTATTGACCAGACTTTTGTAATTTTTCTAAAATTTTGATATGTTAAAAATAAAAGAATGCATTTACCATTTTTCTGCAATAAATTTGAGAAAGGTTTTTCTAGTGAATCTTTATCCAGTGTTCCTTTTTTGCACAGACATATTTTCTTCGCAGGGGATTAGTCTTTGTCCAATATTAATAAACACTTCTTAGTGTCTCATTTATCTGATCAGATTTTTAAGGTGAGCCAGTAGTTCAAAGATATTTCATTTGTTTTTCCTATTTTGATTGCCACCTCTAAACAAAAGCCAAGGCTCAGGACATATTACCTCTTTATGTCAATTTTTAATTTGTAAATATTATCACAACAAATAATTAATTTAATTGATTATTTTTAATAATAATTATAAATTTAAGTCTGTTTGATACTTTGAACAATCACCCTATCTGAATAAATGAAAAAAGGTTAAAAGCCAACACCTACTTTTCCAGAAATCTTAGAAAAACCATTTATATTCTCCAGTGTTGTGGAAGAGATAGAGATATTCAGGTTCAGTGAAAATTAAATAATTAGGAAGCAAAAGTTTTTCTTATTTAACAGATGAATTTTTCAAAATTTTGGAAATGCATTTGCACATCTTTAAAGCATTATCAATTAGGATTGAACAAAATTGTGAAGCTGAAAACAATTTTGCTGTTCTTTATTTAAGCAAAAGGTCTATATTGAAGGTTTCAATTTTATAAATCACACATTTTAAAAGGTCATCAAAGTTCAGGACCCTCTAGAGGGAGAAGGAGCAGAGGTGGGTAGGCTACTTCAAATACCTTCCCAGGACATACTTTAGCCTGTAGACCTATCCCTTCCTAACCTAGCCCCTTTCCATGATAGCCAAAAGTAGCTAATGTAGAATTTTACCCTAGGCCTATAATTATACTTCAACTACTTTTGGCTATCTTGGAAATGGGATAGGTTAAGAAAATGAGACTTCCATGAATGGATCCACATGCTCAAGTGTGTCCTGGGAAGGTATTTTGAAGCACTAACCTCTACTCCTTCTTCCTAGAGGGCCCTGACCTTTGATGACCTCTAAATATATCTGTGTTATAAAAGTGAAACTTTGAAAAATAGATCTTCAGCTCAAATGAAGTATAACACAATTGTTTTCAGCTCCACAACTTTGCTCAATCATAATTTATAAGGTTTTAAAGATATGCAAATAGGACATCCACCACATGGCTAATATGGGAGTTAAGTTCATTTGTGATGCAAATGGATGTTAGATTCAGATTGAGAATCCAATTCTAGGCATATATTTGCACATTAGAGGGATGGGGGTATATATTCTGTGAATATATAGGTTCTAAGAAATTCATTAATTTCTTAAAAAAGCTGGAAAAACAAGGAAAGAAGAAAAGATAAAGGCTCTCCCCCTTCAAAATGTGTAAACTAGGATCATTCTACTTAGTATAGAGTAAGAATTGTTTTCTTAATAAGGTTCTTTATGTCAGGCTGGAGTCCTAGCCTTAAAATACTGGTTGGCCAGTTGCCTAATTTAAAGATTTGTATATATATATATATATATACACTGTCAAATTAGCCATCTGGTGGTATCCCATACAAATACATTTCCTAAATTTGGAAAAAAAACATTGATTTGGCTTAAAAATCTACTCAAATATCAGGAATTGCATTTTCAGAACTAAAGCCATAGAAAAAGAAACTGATAACTGAAAATTAAGGTAAAATGTTGTTTTGTCAAAATTACAATAGGTATAGACCTGTTATGTAGGCAAATTTTGGGATCCTCTAAAGGGAGGAGTGGAGGTAAGTACTTCCAAACACCTTCCTGGGAGAAACTTTAGCCTGTAGACCCATTCCTGAAAGTTTCATTTTCCTAACCTAAACCCTTTGGTAAATATTTACCAAATCATATTATTGAGTTACAACTAAAGTGAATATACCACTTGATGCCTTTTTTTTATGCTCTTTACACATAATAATTATATTTGTTTGAAATGGATATCAGCCCCCACCCTTATATACACCATCTCTGTATATGTTTGAGCAGTAGAGGGGTGGGGGAAAGCGCTAAATGGACACTAAAGGAAAACAAAAATAAAAGTAACCCACCCCTTCCGTTGTAAATGTATACTCATCATTGTTCTCGATAGGGGTGGGGGCTAAACTTTATTTCTAACAAAAATGATGATAAAATTCTAC
>NC_142798.1:13238007-13301668 GCF_049724085.1 Artemia sp. Qi Xiang Cuo | reverse complement strand
TATATATATATATACGTAACTTCCAGTGGTAATTCTGGAACACAGTAACTTCCAGTGGTAATTCTGCAAAAGTATTACGCACCGGAGCAGCCCTAGCCAATGTGGCATTTAAGAGATTTCTACCAAGCTGGAAATCAATAGCATATTCATCTAATCTGAAAACTTGACTGTTCTAGTGCATTGTTCTGTCTGTTCTAATTTGGATACCTACCATACAATGCCTAAATTTGACCACAGATGAGAAACCTCTTACCGCCTTTGAAAATACCTGTCACGAGCAACGAAGAGATCCATACTCGCATAGGCCAGCAAGAAGTGGCCGCCGTTATTAAGCAAAATAGATGGCGATTTATTAGAAATATTCTTGGAATGCCATATAAAAACGACTCTTTCCCTGGTAGGAGAATTTCAACCCCAACGCGACAGTTTTCAGAAAAAAAAAATTGTCACTTATAGTCAACAATTCTATTTAAAAAAAAGGGAAAATAAAATGTTTACTTTTTGATTTTCTTGTTGTTTGACTCAGTACGTGGGTCCTTGGCTCAGAAGCAAAGGCTTTACAAGGAGCAGAAGAGCTTAAGTGAGCATTCAATTCGGGTAGGGAGGGGTGAGGAAAAAATAAACTTTATTAAAAAAAGTAAAGGTTTCTATAAATTTTAAAATGAGAAAAAAAGGCACAAACAAGAATTTTACTGAGAATAAAACAAACTTAAAGTTGAGAACCCCTGATTTTTACTTTAACTTTACAATTACAAAAAGGCTGATTTGTTGCAGAGACTTTTTATGTAAAAATAAATGCCATTACACAAAAAGACGGCAACAGATAAAGGCTTACACTATAGTTTTCGAAATTTACTGCTCAGCTATTTTTTCGACCTATAAAAGTAAAAGGGCGTTAATTTATTGTAGATTAAAGTCATGTAAAGAAGTGATAAAAAAAACAAAATAAACAAAGAACAGAACTAAAACATAAAACTGACCGTAAAACAGAAAGAACCAAATTAATATTCAGTCCTCTATAAAGTTTGAGCATTAAAATGCCCAAATGAGCATTAAATGCTTCCCTCGAACGTAAAAGATTATTACGAACAGCAGAATACCAAACTTTGAGGAACACAAAGTGACACTTTACTAATAATTATGACAAGGCGTCTGTCTATGAGTTTATAAAGTAAACAATAGGTTAAACACGCTACATTCAATAATCGTTAGCGTTGTCTATCAATGCTGCTTTCCCCTTCCATTTGCTTAAAAAACTAGAATAGACAGAATTTACTGGAGTCACTATGTATATTTTGATGAATTATGTTTTTTTCTTACCACTTTTTTAGTCAAAACTTGTCAAAACCAGTTAAGTCCCCCTGGTTACAGTCCTGCTTTTAGGTGAGTGAGTGAGAGAGAGAGAGAGAGTTTCCCAAACGACACTGAAACTTTTTTTGTGAATATTTTAATTTTAAGATTTAAAAACACTAAAAACGATGAAGGTTAAAAAAAAAAAACAAGTTATCTCTTCACTAGGGGATAAATAGTCTCTATTTATAAAAAGTTACAGAAATTTGCAAAAAAAATGTATTGGCAGCATATTATCAAATTAAGCTATCGGTTAATGAAAAAGCCGCTGTCGACCGTGAAAAAAGTTTGTGCTGGTATTTTTTTATTCAAAAAGTAGACAAATACGTGACAACATTCAAAACTAATTTGTATCTGTTGCGCATTCCTGGAATACAAAGTTAATTAGTGCAATAGTTTAACGATAAGAAAATATTATGGGCCATAAATTACTTCTAAAAAGTTCTGTATTTGCACAAATTCAGTCCATTTATTCCAAAATCCACTTACAGTAGCATACTCTTTTCAAAGTAGTTGCTTCCTATCCCCAGTCATATTTTACAGGACAATAAAATCCCTGGATGGATATACCCCTACCTGGTATATTATCTATTTATTCCAACAACTATATGTAAAGTACATATTTTTCACTTCTCTATTTATCTGTCATGGCAGAAACAGCACAGTTAGCTTAATTTTGAGCAAATACAGTAATACCAGTCTATGTGGATGCAATGAAACAATGCTAAGATTTTCCTTTGTGTAAATTTGTACTCTATAAAACAATAGATACACAGAGCAAGTGCACATCCAAGATTTTGTTTGGGGGAGGGGAGAGGGATTTGACAAAAAAGGATAAAAAAATACATCAGAAATTTGTTTATATGTATTTTGTTACGCTGTACAAGTCGGACAAAAATTTTAAGCTTCTAATCAGGAACAGTTAAAACTTATTGTTAGGCCTGGTATAGAGATCATTAAAAACAAGTCTTAATTAACAGATGGGTCAGATATGTAAGGGTTATGTCAAAAGAGTGTTGATTTAAAGGGAGGTCCAGTTGAAAAAAGAATTAGTTAAATGGGGCTGAGTTTTACTCAGTCGAACAAGGGTTCATTTAAATGGGGTTGAGTAGCTCGTGGACTGGGTTCCACTGGGCCCCAGAAAACGTGGGGTCAGTTGCATGGGATATCGTTCAAATGAGGTTGAGTTACACTTGATTTGAGTTGCACAGGGGTTGAGTTGCACGAAGGTTCAGTTAAATACAGTTAACTTGCACATGTGGTGCGTAATTGACTTAAACGGCGGCTCAGTTGTATGGGGATTCAGTTAAATGGCGTTGAGTTTCATGAAAGCTCAGATTACACCCACACCCTTTTATACAATGTATAACGTCTCTGTAGAACTATATTGTTTTTTTTTTCTCTTTAAATAAATTTGCATTAGACACCATTAACATGAAAAATATTTCTTATTGTAGAATAATTATGTAAAGTAAAGTTAACCAAATACTTTACGTACTAACCATAAACCAACAATATAGTTCTATGCCCCACCGAAGGTAAAATATTTTTTGACCCTTATAATACTTGTCATATGAAATACTGATTTAATGAGCACAGCTGTTATAAAGACATAACGGTTCACACTTTGAGAGTAATGATTAGTTAAAAACTTTAATATAGTGGACGGAGGAGCAACAATCACCAGGGTTACGTTCTTGGGCTTCTTAATCCGTCTGGCGGGTAAGAACTATTTCCAGGGTTATTCCTTGCAATGTTTTCGTGCAGCAAAGTTTAGTCTTATGCTTTATATTGTCCAATTATTTGAATCAATTAAAATTAAGTATTTTACAGTAGGCATCAAGACATGGCTAATTATAGAAAAAGCACAGACAGATAGTCCGAGTGATTGAAAGACAAATCTGAGAAAAGCCCTTTGTAAGTGTGCATAAAAATGATGTCATTTCAATTATTGATAGATAAGTCTATCTATCATCCATTCAAAGGTCATTCCTCGTGCAGAACTAAGTGCGATATTAATAGAATTACGAGATGAAAGAGTGGAGTGGGGTAGAGTAGTTGCGTGACTGATAATGTCCACTCGCGTTTTATGAAAAATGTTGGACTGAATTTGTTTGGTCATACTGGTGGCGATCAAGTTAAACCTAATACTAATAGGCCTGGAGTGAAACCCCTATCCGCCACCTGGGGACGCGCTGAGTGGCCTGGGTCACTCAAACGCTTAATTGGTGTTTTTTACTGAATTTATACAAAAAGAAAAAAAACAAATAGAAATAAAAGCGTTGATAAAATCGAATTAGGAACGATCGGTAGATTTATGAAAAAGACAGACTTCATTTTGTCATTGCATTTCTAGCAGATTATTCTGCCTATGTAACACTATGACTCAGAGAGATAAACACCAAAAAGAAAACTTTTAGATAAGACATTCCAAATCATGACAAATGACAAATTTTAGTATATTATTGAAGTTTCAATTCCATCTTTTCATTCTTAATAAAAATATATGTTTAGGTTAAAATGATGCGTTCCTTAACAGAACAGCTTTAGAATTAGGATTGTATATGTACAGTCAACACTAATTTCCAGCGTAACATCTATAAAAATCACGAACCTAATCAATTATATGATTAAAAATTTCAAGTATGTTGTTATTAATAAATACTTTTATTTTTGATATTGGTAATATATTTTTTACACTTTTATCTATATAAAATAAACCTATTATGAAAAAAAAGAATTAAACGACTAACATACTCAAAAACTCATATATTACATATTTCTTTTGAATTAGAAATATTCTATTGAATACACATTTTACGGGCTTTTTTTTTTAATTAGTATCTGATTGGTCTGATTTGGACCTGTGTCTTTGACGAGTGACGAAGATGACGATGAGAGCGGGAGTGTAGGTGTTTTAGTCTGAATTCTCTGGCTAGTTTATGCCAACTTTTTTTAAAATAAACCATATGAAACTTATTTAGATCACTTTAAAATGGATGTCTAAGGACAAAGGTTCTAGCTACATCAAAGGTAATTGAGTGATCCAAATTGTCAATCCCTTTTGAAACGGTGCTGGCAATAAGATCCCATAGTTTTTGGATGCTTAAAGACAGTAATTAACATCAATACGAGATAATGAGCAGCACTATATTCTGGTCTTTAGCCAAGCTGATTTAAGCTAGTATTATCTTTTATATTTTGATAAAGATCATCGAAAAGAAGAATATCAAAAAATTTAGAATGGGCTTGTATTTGAAATGGGCACAAGGTGGCTAAAATTACTTAGAGCACTCAAAGTAGAAATGTGTGTCGAACTTTTCTTTACGTAAATTATTAATTATGTTATATTTACGAAAAGATTGTAGAACGTCATATAAACCGAATTTTCCAGAATTTCATGTTACAGAAATATATTACTACTACTATTACTAACAACTCAACGCAAGCACCAAGCCGTTAGAGGCCAACACAGCTATGCACGCTCCTCCTCTTCCAGTCCAATCTATTCAAAGCCTCCCTTTATACTCCCGCCCATTAAGTTCCCAAGTCCTTAAAATCTTTCTTTATGACGTCCTCCAACCCCAAGCGGAGACGACCTGCTTTCTGTTTAGACCTAGATGTTGGCCAAAAAGAACAATCTTCGGCAATCTGTCATCCTTCATCCACACAACGTGCCCTAGCCACCTCAACCTTTCTTTCATTATAGCCCTAGAGAGCGGTATTGAACCACATTTTTCGTATAGCCTATTGTTTGAAATACGGTACAGAAATCTTGTCTTATTTATCACAAAGCGGAAAGGCCTGGGTTAATGTATCTACCAGTTTGTGTCACAGCTTTGCCACCTGTAGCAGGAAAATGTTATTTTACCACAATTTTACCATGTACATAATTTTACACAACATACATAGTTGCCGAAACAAATTATAGGAACAAAAGATGTATTTAATATACTTTTTTGACAGGCAAACAAACGATATGACATGAAATCGATAACCTTTAAAGTGAGAAAACTTATATTTTTTCTTTATAATAAGAAAACCCAAAAGGTTTTTTTAGGTTTAAAGGTTAATATATTTCTATGATGGGCCTTGATTCTCTATTCCACCAATAACAAAGTAAAATAATTTTTAACTCTAGGCCTACCTTTTAATGAATCAAGAATATTGGATTTTAATAGATATTGAGAAAAATCGTAGTGTAAATAAGATTATCGGTATTTTTCAACATTTTTCTTTGCGCAAAATTCGAAGTAGACAGTTATATACATAAGAAAACTGGATTTAATTACAAAATTCAGGATTTTTTTTAAATTTTATCACGAATCCTCTAGGAGAAGACATCAAGACATATTGAAGCTTAATACACAGTGTTCAAAACAAACAGAGAATAAAACCTGAATAATTTGGCTGAAACAAATTTGAGGAACAAAATGTGTATTTATTTGACAGAAATAAAAACATATACATATATATATATATATATATATATATATATATATATATATATATATATATATATATATATATATATATATATAGTATAGTTGCTAGTTATATAAATAGTTGCTATATGAAACTACATTACATTACTTTGCTTAAACAAAATGAACTTCAGAAAAGACAAAATGAAAAAGCTTTTATATATATATATATATATATATATATATATATATATATATATATATATATATATATATATATATATATATATATATATATTTACATATAAAAGCTTTTCCATTTTGTCTTTTCTGAAGTTCATTTTGTTTAAGCAAAGTTCATTTAATTTAAGCAATGTAATATAGTTTCATATAGCAACTTTACAGTCATATAGTACAACAGTCAGGGTGAATATCAACTTGCTGTCAATCACTTTTAATTAATCATCATGTAAATGGAAACATTCCTTATTGACAAGAAAGTCATGATCCGCTTGAATAGCACCTCTCAACCCCCCCCCCCCCAAAAGTAGCTACATCCCTGATTGCAGTTCAATTATCAAGAATCAGAAAAAGAGGCAAGGAAACTGTGGAAACAAGAGAAGCCAGAGAAGTTTTAATGAAAATCACTCGAAAATTGCTCTTTTCTGGGTAACTAAGGAAGTTTTCCGTAAAGGCGCAAAAAATGGCAGGAAAAGTGACTCCTGATAAAAACATTTTATTTATTACTATACATTATTCAGTTTAACAGGCTTTAAAGGTGAAGAGGGCTGTCCAGTTGGAGGATGTACACAATTATTTCCCTACTGCAACTACTGGATATTTGAGCAGTATCTCTGTAGGTGTGACTACATGGGTCTCTAGTCTGCAACTTTACCAGGTTTTCTTCAAATGATTAGTAGTGTTGAAAGAATTTCGAATCTCTCTACCTTTGACTTCTAGGTTAATTTAATTGTTGTCATCGTCTCCTAGAAGGCTCTATGCAACATAGAACATAATACGGCTCCGAATATACTGTAAAAAAGATCCTTAACTCTTTTTATGAAGCGTCAAGACTACCAGCTTTATTGAAAATGAGAAGGAAAGTTACTTCTCTTCCATTTTCTACTTCGAGCTGAAAAGTATTGTCCACGAAGGAAACCTTACAAGCTCATCAACACTCCAGAAAATTTGTAAAAAGTCATGCAGCTCTGGATAAAAAAGTTTGACCCTCAGAGAAATAAAGACTCCCCCGGAACCGGGTTGAAGTACTGATCTTCACACACTTTTTGTATATTATATTATGTAAAAACATTACCGAGACCAGTTAACATTATACAGTACCAGACATAATCTGGACTTCCAAGAATAAAACTATTTAATTTATCACAGATAAGAAAGTACATCAAACACGCTAAGCTTAGAATCTTTAAATTATTCAACGAGGAACTTGACATTTGACAATTTATCTGTATCTAACATGGAAAAACTGAGTTTTCAACATCTTTTTTTTTCACAAAAAAATTATTCTCTATCCTCTCAGAAAGGTATAATTCATAAGAACATTTTTGTATGATTATGCAATTCAAATCTTTTTATAAATTCCTTTTTAGTCCTCACAAACACTATTATTAGCACGCAAATATCACCCTAGCTTATGGGCCATTTGACTGACCAAACACCTTACAAAACATATATAGAGTTCTTGCAGCGTTTTACTTTTACTTTTTTCTCTCCTAAACGTAACATAGGCTGAAATTTATCCCTATTTGTACCGACCTGGGCATCGAAGTATGGGATCGAAGTATTCTGACAAAATCTAGCAATTTTAAACATTTCTATTCATTCCTGTAATTTCTATATAAAATTTGTTGGTCACTACACACTTTTACACATCTTTATAACCCGGTCTAAGTAACCCGTGATTAACCTAGGTCTAGGACTATACTTCTAGGTCTGAAAACTCACTACAAAAAATTTGGGTTATCAAAACTTCGCTGGAACAAAATTTTAGCTATTGAGGCTCTACTGCAGTATATCTATATCATATGTTCAAAATTAAAATCTAATTAATTGATTCATAGCGCTTGTTTTGAGGGTTTAAAATGAACCTTTAGAAAGAGATTTTTTTTTTTTTTTATTGTGAGATGTGTACATTATGAATATCATTTTAAACACCTTTTTATTTATTTATTCCGATTATTTTTTATATTTATAATTTAGTCAATTTATATATCCTTTTTGTTCGTGTTCTCTTGGTGTCAATTGGAAACACCAATCCTGTCGTGTTTTTTATTTTTTTGTCATTTTGTGTATATTTTATTAAATATTAACAATATTATTAAGACAGATATCATATAAATATTAGAATCTGTCGCCCAAAATTGGGCATTGGTCTGACTATGGCAACCATGACTAAGCTTAAGAGGTCATTAATTGTCGCTGTCATTTTCCTAATTGACAAAGTTTCTTCTGCAATTTCTTCGCAAGCTAAAAGATTTTCACTAATAATAAAAATCTATGTTTTATAAACAATTGTTAAAGGCGTTGATTTTAGACACTTTTTTAGTAATTTAGACCATCTTTCAAAATAAGCGTCGCTCTATTACTCCCAATTCTAGTGGCTGATGTAACTGCTACGGCCCACTCTTCGACTTGCAGCATTTTGATTTGATTAATCCCAAACGGTACTACGTGTTTTATAATTTATCAATTATTATGTTTATTTGGGACTGTCACTTGTCTCCCCCCTCGACCTGGAGATATCTATCACCTCTTTGTAATGAATTTTTGAACAAGGGTTTGGTCTTACGCAAATTATCTTATGTCATTCCCAATACTATCACTGCACTGAAAAAGTAAAATGTTTATCTTGCCATCTGAAGGCTATCCCAAATATTAACAAAAACAATTTATGGTGACTATACAAACCTTGAACAATTTGCTTGGCTTTCTGAACAAGAAGTCTGAATGATAACTGTAGTAATGTAATACCCTAACAAACAATGGTAATAAAAAGGATATTCATTTTGGCATAAAAAAGCTTGGATTTCTACTGTTTCTTTCAAGGAAGAAAGATAGTATAGCACTTTTTAGAAAAGTCGAAAAAATTGTGAATTGTTTGAGAAGCAAATTGGATAGAATGAGATGGTCAATCGGTGGATCTGATTCATTTTAGGAGGAGGAACTTAAATCCAAGTTTAGTAAAGGTGAAGATTAAAATTGAGATTCCTGCATATTCAACATGTTTAAACAAGGTTGAAAATCCTTTCCAGTGGTAGAGTTTCTACCTTATAGTTGAAAGTATGCATTAAAGAGAAGGAGTGTGTATTATTTATGTGCGCTTCATGGCACCTTTTCAGTTACCACAGTTAAACTGTCCTACTCAACCGAAGCGTCCTGTCCCAGTAATTTACTCAGTGGTAAATCGAGTGCGTCGAACTGCGATTTACTGTAGAAATATAGCGGGGATCATCCATACTTTTACCTGTCAGAAGCCAACACATATGTGACGTTTTACAAATATATTTTTGTGGAGGATACGTTTTTTAAGTCAACACCTATTGCTGCTAAGAGCGGCAGTTTTAGCCATTGCTAAAACTATCACGTAACAAACTCATGTGAGTAAAATGGGAAAAACAGAACCTGCGTCTTAAAATAGCTCCTCATTTGTTTAGGGGGACTGTAAAAATGTATTTTAAACATACATATTTACACATACACCGTTTAACTCTCCTAATTTCCAAGAACTGATGTCTCTTAGTCAGTAAGTTGAGAGCCTTAATATTGAAGTAGACAAAAAATCTGGAATGCTGAATGGAATAAGACAAATTTCACATCGGTCTACTTTAATTGTTTGATTTATTTAAAATTTTTGATTCAGTTTTTTTTTTGTCTTGGATATGATTACTATTTTAGTTGGTATCTTATTTTTTTACAGAATCTTAAATTAAATAAAAATTTTAAAATGAAGGTGAATTAAGATTTAATAACGTTATTTATAAATCAATTCGAGGTTTAAAAATAATCTTTGCAACAAGGAATTTAAATAACAAGTTCAAACAGTCAAAACTAAGATTTTCAGATGGACCTAGTCGCTGAATCATTTTTTCATACGCTATGGCCCCCTTTGCCCAAGAACTTGCTGAGGTAAGTTGTTCCAAGCCACTTGGAGGAAAAATTTGGCCTTCATTCGGGGAACAGATGTTTTTTTTTAACTAGCTATTGTGTGTTTGGGTTCCCTAGCTCCAGGAAATTAGGAATAGAAGTTTAAAGTTGATACAAAAAACAGTTTTTGCCCATTTTAGGCTATATTAACTTTTAAAACAGGATCATCAAAATAAGACACTTTGCAATCAACAACTATATCGAGTGAGGTGGTATGTCTACAAATCTTCGATAAAAAAAAATTGTTATAAAAAAGCTTCAAACCAAAAAGTCAGACTGAACAGTAATTAAATTTCTTAGTTGTCTTCACAACCCAGAAGTTGCTACAAAAACAATTTTAAGAAACTTCAATATATTTACTCAAAATAGGCTTACAAAAGTCTAGATGGAGCTGAGTCTTGTTTTTTGTTAAGCAACTTTTAGGGATTTTGAAGGGAATTTCGGTAGTTCAAGGTAGTCTATGCTATTATTTCCGGTGATTGTGTCCAGTGAATTTTAGTAGTTCCAAGTAGTCTATGCTATTATTTCCGGTGATTGTGTTTAACTGACGTCTTCTATAACTCAAATCATGAAAATAACTAACAAATAGACTATGGAGAGTTGGGCAGATGGCATCTGAAATGGAAACAAAGAAAATAAAAATTTATATAAATACGATATAAATTCACCTACAAAGATCTTACTGTGATGTAAGATGTAGGCCTGAGAAATTTGATTAATGTTAACATTCAGTTTCATGTTTGGGTGCCCACGATAAAATTCATGTTTTAAAAATATTGGGAGTACCTAGAGTTTCTTTTTTTTAATAGCGGGAGCTCCAGCACATTAATAACTTAATAATTTTCTGCATGATCTTGCAATCAGAAATTTAACAACCGTATCTTTTACTAATGGAAGCCCATAACTTGATGGTGACCTGCTTGTTCTGGCAATTAGATATTTACCAGCCGTATAAACGGTCTGTCTATATAACAGACAACATTGCCTCATGCCTCATAATAAACATCAACTATCTCGATTATGCAACCTTGGCAAGAGCGGTGGCCAACCTCTGTGCCAACCTCTGTGCAGGCGATTGAAACCAAAAATCAACTAATATTTATTTACTAGATGTAATATTGAAATTAAATAAACTAAATATTTATTGACTACAATATTTGATCAAATACTTACTATCTATAAAAATTTGCTACAGTATATTTGTTTAACATAATATTGTAAAAGGCTTGATAGAAATTGAAATAAAAAAGGACCTCCAACTCTGCCCTACAAAATCAAAATGGGGTAAGCCACAAATTCAAGTCTACAGGAATAATAACTGGATTTACTTGAGGCATGGAAAACGATGGTACATGTTGTTTTGAATAAGGCAGGCTGGGAAAGAGGTATACGATAATTCATCAGATGTCATCAACAGGTATTGCAAAGCTGATATCCATCCACTCTTTATATAACTCTAAATTACGAAAAATGTCAATTGGTGCTGATTTGTCAAATCCTTGACCAGCAAAAATTTGCTTTTACCTGAAAGACGAGCCTCCAACCGAATTTCTATTAATAAATTAATATACCTATAAGTTATTTTTATTCATTGTTTTTTTTTGTCAAATTTCAAATTTGGCTTGTTGAATCTTTGACAAGCAGAATTTGTCTCAATTAAGACGCTGAATCATCGGTCTTGTTTCATTTGATGGTCCATATTTCTGATTATAACCAATTGTAAATTTAATTTGTTGGGGCTGTTCTCTTGATCTTATCGCGTTGGATAGCTCAGGTGGTTTCAAAGAATCATCAATAATAATTGTAAATTGTTTTTTTGGGCCTTCTTACTGACATTTTATAACTGGTCACATTCAAACCTGTAATCTTAATCACCTAGCGAGTTGATTTATCTAACAAAAAATAAACTAATTTAAAAGATTTCAGGTATTTGTAAGTTTTAATTAAAACATTAAATTATTTCTCAGGACCACAAAATTTTTACAGTTTAAATAATAACTAGCGATTTAAAAATTTGTCAACTTGTTATTCCATGTGCTTAAAACAAAAGAAATTTGGTAATGTTTTTGGAATATGAAATGGAAATGGTATTTGTATATTGTCTACTAAGCTTCAAACTTTTGATTTCTTTTTTACGGTTTTTGAATTGTTGTAGTCCCCTGTTAAAATCCATATAAATATATTTGCAATTACAGTTTTTTACTTTTTACTTAATTTAATGACTTTTCATTCTGCAGTCGTCTGCATATGGATTTTAACTGTCAGTTGTCTTTTAACCGCATACAATTTGATATAATTGGCTGTATTTGCATACTTCAGTATTTTCAAAAATATTTTATTATTAAAGCAATTCCGATTTTTAACAACGATATCTAAAAAGCTTCAAACTTTTGATTTTCTTATTCAATGTTTTTGTATATTTTTAATCACTTGTTAAAATCTATAGAATTAATTTTCCAAATACAACTTTTTGCTCTAGACGTAATTTAATGTCTTCATACGGTATCTTTTCAAAGATATTTGATTTTTAATGCAAATCCAATTTCTAACAACGATTTTTACCAAGCTTCAGTTTCTGGTTTTCTTTTGAAGGTTTTTGAATTATTGTAATCCCTTTTTTAAATGTGTAAAATTTTTTTTGAAATTACCTGTTTTCTATTTCGGGGGGTGTAATGGGTGGTGTTAACTGATTGTCTTATCAAAGATATTTGATTATTGAAGCAAGACCGATTTCTAACACCTATTTTCTACAGAGCCTCAAACCTTTGGTTTTCTTTTTTAAGGTTTTTGAACTATAGCAATCCCTTGTTAAAATATATAAAAATATTTTTGCGATTCCAGTTTTTTACTTAACTTAATGTCTTTTGACGCTGCATTCTTCTACACATGGAGTTTCACTGTTGCTTGTCTTTTAACCGCATACAATTTGAAATGATTTCATACTCCATACCGTCTTTTCAAAAATATTTTATTATTAAAGCAAGTCCGATTTGTAACAACGATATCTAGAAGGCTTCAAACTTTTTGTTTTCTTTTTTAAGGTCTTTGAATTGTTTTAATCCCTTGTTAAAATATATAAAAATATTTTTGCAATTACCAGTTTTTCGCTCTTTACGTAAGTTAATGAGAAAGAAAAGAAAAGGAGAAAGAAAAGTTCGTTTAAAAAGCCACGGGATGACACCATAAATAAGAAATAAGTTGAAACAGCAGTTAACAGCCAGCTTATGAAATCTCAGTGGTCTTTCATCAATTTCAGTGGGATCTCAAGGGGATAACTGAATCCCCTATGGTCAAGATTCAAAATTTAGCCATTCTTAAAAAAGGAAGGTAGTATAATTTTTAAAGCACATATTATAACTTTATACGAGAGCAAAAATAAGGATCTTGAACTTTTTGCTTTTGTCCGAGGGTTTGAAAGACATTCTGCAGAAACTACAGTTAGCATTCAAGTACAGATGCATTATTATGGCATTTACAAAATAATGTATCGTAGTCTATGACTTACAGGTACCCAAATATCTATTTCCAATAATTGCCAGTCTCAAATACACCTACCAATATTATCAGTGCATAAAATACACTAGAGAAATGTTTCTCTCATTCTTATAAAGGAAGGAGATACGCCCTTTCGTTCCAAAGACACAACGAAATATTACATAGCTGACGTTGAATGAAGCCAAAGCAATCTTTTTCGCTTTGCTACTTGGTAAATGTGCAGACTGAGGTAAAACAAAGTCCGAGTACAATGCAACAGCAAAAGAGCAGAAACGCGAATAACTTCTGCAAATAAACTAACACTATCTACTTTAATGTTCAGTATGGAAAATCATCGGTCGAGGGTGAAAACTCGAGGAATTCACTAATGATCCAGACCATTTTTCACATTTTCCTTCAGCGTTTGCGTTTTCTTATCAAACAAGCGTGTAAATTTTATACTGGTTCGAATAATAAATCGATAGCGGAAGAGTGCAATTTTTATCGCAATCATTAGAACACCTGATCTCTGTGGCCTGAACAGAAAAAAAAAACAGGCTAAGGACAACAGTATTGACTGTCATACTTCCAATAACCAATTTTCGATGTTATGACGGTTCGAGGTTCTGACGGATTTTTTTGTCGATATTATGGCGGATTTTCTACTGCTCCTGACGGCTCGATGTTATGACACCTTCCCCTTTTAAACTTGTATAACTTTTTCTACATTTTTGGCTTTATGCCATATCGAAATTAGCACTGTTATTAAGTGGATTCGGAACAATTTTATAACCAAATTATGCTCACCCCTCTCCCCCGAAAAAAATCCCCTCCCCCAAAAATGTATATATATATATATATATATATATATATATATATATATATATATATATATATCCCAGTAGGAAATATTATATGTGAGGGACGGGCAAATTGCTTTACTTACAGCCTCTTTCCCATCTCAGGGACTCTGCGGGTATAACAGCCAAAAGGCATAGCTATTGAACCTTTTAACTATTTTGAATCTAATGGCTATCTCAAAATTTTGATTAGATGTCTTTGGGTAAAAAAGGGAGGTGAAACGCGGGGGCTAGTTGCCCTCCAGTCTTTTTGGGCACTTCAAAACGGCACTAGAACTTACTATTTCCTTTTAAATTAGCCCTCTTCCGATCTTCTTGGGCCACTGGTTCGATACGATCAACTTTGGAAAAAATAAACAAAAAGAAAATACGCATCTGTGATTTTTCTTCTGGTAAAAATAAAAAATTCTACATTTTTTAGATAGGAGCTTTAAACCTCTACTTTTTTAGATAGGGGCTGGGCTCTCTGATACGCTGAATCAGACAGTTGTTTTTCTAAAATCGGTTTTAGTTGTTGGGTGGTTTTCACCCTTTTTGATAAAAAAAAAATTTTTTCATGTCGTTAGTTTTTTTTAAGATTGAAAAGCCGCTTATTCTCATACATCTATTCTTATAAAAATTCTGTATTTTAGTTTCAGTTACTGCCAGGCTGAGTCGCTTCATACTACGTTAGCACGTAACAGTTCGTTGGGACGAACTGTTTGATTATTAAATCTTACATATTTTCCAGCTTCTGTTTATTTACTGTTTTCCTTTGGAAAGACATTGTCTTTAAGAAAACGTGTGAAGTAAAAATGGAATGTTGGGAATATAAAATAAGCAAAAAAATTAGTATTTTTGGTAGTATTTTCATTGGAACTCGTAATTAATTATCAACTTACTGATTGCTTTTTTTGATTGCTAAAGTCCCAACATGCTGTGCTAAATGTGTTTCTTGTTCTTTTTAGTCCAAGTTAAATCTCATAAACATAATCTTATTGGAAGTATGACAGTCAATACTGTTGTCCTTAGCATGTTTTTCTCTGTTCAGGCCACAGAGATCGGGTGTTTTAATGATTGCGATAAAAATTGCACTCTTCCGCTATCGATTTATTATTCAAACCAGTATAAAATTTACACGCTTGTTTGATAAGAAAACGCAAACAATGAAGGAAAATGTGAAAAATGGTCTGGATAATTAGTGAATTCCTCGAGTTTTCACTCTCGACCGATGATTTTCCATACTGAACATTTAAGTAGATAGTGTTAGTTTATTTGCAGAAGTTATTCGCGTTTCTGCTCTTTTGCTGTTGCATTGTACTCGGACATCGTTTTCCCTCAGCCTGCACGTTTACCAAGTAGCAAAGCGAAAAAGATTGCTTTGGCTTCATTCACAACGTCAGTTATGTAATATTTCGTTGTGTCTTTGAAACGAAAGGGCGTATCTCCTTCCTTTTATAAGAATGAGAGAAACATTTATCTGGTGTATTTTAAACAATGATAACATTTGTAGGCTAAAAACTTAAAACATTTTGCAATCAAAGACGAACAAAAATTAATTAAATAAAACTCTGAAATATAAATTTTTCAAAGAAAATTAAAGACCATTTTAAACTTAAGATAAGCAGACCCAAATACATGTTAAAATTCAAACTCAAAATGACCTGAAATTATCTGTTTGACTTTCCATGATGGCCAGCAATAGTTTACAGGCATTAGTCTTCAATTCAAGAATTTTGGCTGGATCTACAAGTGCACCAATGTCAGCTGTCAAAAGGCCAACTACTATGGCTAAGCCATTTGATTTATGCATTGCCAAACAATTTTGATTGTCATGGCTAATTTCCGGTCCCTGAAATTGATAATAAATATTAGCATTAAAGAAAAGAAAAAAACATTAAAATAACTAGATTAAGGTCAAAAGAGAAAAAAGCTGGAAAAATCGCCTACAAATATATATAACAATTTGGATAACAAGTTTTTACTGCTTGCGATTAATGAACGTGGGACCACAGTAATATCTGGATATTACAAAGTACGGGCCCTTGCGAGTAAGTCTCCTTTCATGACTTTTTAATTATTTTCAGAATTATGTGTCATTATTGTTGAAAAAATAAGACATGGCTACATCACTAACAAAACAGCATGTTGACCGGCGAACAAATAAGACCCAAAACGAACAGAAATTAAATAAACAAGCATAGCAAAGAAACATACAAGTGATAATATAAATCAAGCTTAAAACGAACAGAAATTAAATAAACAATCAATGCAAACAAACATAGAATAGATACTAATATAAATGCATAAATAAATCTTAAAACGAGTGAAACTTAAATTGAACATGCAAATCAAGCATGAAACAAACAAAAATCACTGCATACAAAAGTTTGGGTATTGCCTCCTTCTCTCACTGTAAAAGTCTAAAACCTACAGCGTCATTGGCACTTTAATGAAAACGAATTATATTACAAATATTTTCTTTTGTACTTACATTTAAATTACAGTAAATTATTGAATTGATGAGCTTTCAGCACTTAATATCATTATACAACAGATATTCAGTTTAATTTATTAGTTCTTTCTAAGATTGTTCAAGAAGAATATAGTTTCACTACAAACAAGAATTTAGATACTGCCCCTTTCCTTAATTGTAAAAACCTGAAGCCTACTGCATCATTGGCGCTTCA
The DNA here is from genome assembly GCF_049724085.1 of Artemia sp. Qi Xiang Cuo. NCBI lineage: Eukaryota > Metazoa > Arthropoda > Branchiopoda > Anostraca > Artemiidae > Artemia > Artemia sp. Qi Xiang Cuo. Next base: position 13,284,727 of record NC_142798.1, on the reverse strand, counting down.
CTGAAAATGAATTATATTACAAATGTTTTCTTCTCCAGTTCTTACAGCTTTGAGAATGAAAATAAAATTACAGTGAAAGAAAATCTTGAACTGTGGATCTTTCAACAATTAATATAATTATATATCAAATATTCAATTTGATTTGGTTTATACTTTCCAAGACAATTCAAGACATATAGTTTTCAGTAAAGGGCCAATGATGCAGTAGGTGTTAGACTTCTACAGTGAGAGAAGGAGGCGATACCCAAACTCATGTTTGCAGTGATTTTTAAGCATATTCAATTCAAGTATCTAACTTATATAGTATCTAAGTATCTACCTTATATATTTTAAGTATCACATAAAATCTTACTTTTAATCCCGCCATTTTGCCACATTTCCACTTTGACGTAAATAGCTCCCAATAAAATTATCATAAAAAAATCCACTCAAGTTGGCTGTGACAAAACGAGTCAAAAGCTTTTGAAATATCTAACGCACATAAATGAACTTCAGATCCATCTTTTTGTGCTTGAATTAAAAAAGAAGTAAGAATTTGATGTGCATGTTCCTATATTTTCTTTAAATCCTTTCGGTTTTTTTAAGACTTTATAGTTTGGCCTGCTATTTGTGTGCTGGAGAAAAAAAATGTTCAGCAATTTTTAACAACATACACCATTTTAAAAATCTGGTCACAAATAGTTGAGCTTAATTTAGTTTTATACCTCCTCTATTTGATCTGAAATAGATAACTTGATACCATTTGCAAAAAAAAAATAATCTGTACTTCCTTTGATACATTTACGCTATTTTGAATTCATTAAGTTTTAAGAGAAGAAGTAGCCCCAAAAGTTTGAACATAATGCCCTCAGTCATTCTTGGCATACTGTTGAGGTGCCTTATTGGGACTTAGCATTAACACGGAGCATTTTGACTTAATCTTAAGGCAACATTTAGTTTTTAAACATAATGGGCAAATGGAAGGGAGGGCATGGAATGGGGACTAGTTGCCCTCAAATTAATTTCGACTGCTAAAAAGGATATTAGCCCTTTATATTTTCAAAAGATTGAGCATTTTTCAGAGTTACTATGACAACTCCTTTGATACGAAGTGCCCTGGTATAAACAAAAAAAAAAAAAATAATACACTGTACCCACGTTAATCCTTACTATAAAAATGTCAAGCCTTCCAATCACTTTCGACTATAAAGAAGGGCACTAGCCCTTTCGATTTCCAATCGAATGAGCCCTTTTTGAGTTGCTACGATGACACTTTCTATAAGACCTTATATACCCCCAGGGCATAAATTATAACCCTTACCCTGAGGGCTATGAGGGGGGTTGTCACCCTCAAAGACCTAATTTTCAGAACTTTCAACAACATTGAACAAAAGGGCTAACTCAAAGTTTTGAGTGGATGTGTTAGGAGAAATGGTGGGTTTCAGAGGGGGGATATTTACCCTCAAATTATTTTCGACTGTTAACAAGAGCAACAGCCCGTCTAATTTCCAATTTAATGAGCCCTGTTCGAAGTTTCTAAAGCATCACTATATAGAAGAACCTTATAAACCCCCAGGGCAGAACTTACAACACTAACCCCCTGGGCTTTGAGGGAGTTCTCATCCTCAGGCGGGTGTGCCTTGTTTGCCTCTTTTTGAATTCTTGATCAGCATGCCTAAGACTCTAGGCAGGCATGCCTTTCCAAAAACTAACCTGACAAGTATGTGTCAAATAAGAGTCATGCATACTCTTGCCATTTACCCATGCCACAGCCAGTTAAACATTTGCCTCTCAATTACTTGGACTATCTGTCTTGGATTTTCTCTGTCTACAATTACCCACCGTCTTGATGCAACCAATGCAACCTATTGCAAAATACTTGATGACTTAAATTCAAAATAAACAGTTTATTTTTTCTGTATAAACTTACAATAAAAATAGATACAACGAAAGTGCATCTCTCAAGATCAGATAGCGCAAAATAAACTTTGCTTGGAGTTTCAGAATCTGAATCAGAATGTTCTTGAATGTACCTCATAGCCTTACAGATAATAATGAACATCTTTTAAAACAAAATAATTGCTTATAAGTGCTTAGCCCATCTAGTCTTGCAAAATTTGCTCAATCCTGTTCTTTTTGTCCTTGTGATAGGATTACTTTCTTGAACAATTTATTTGAAAATCACAGAGCATTATGGGAAATTCTGAAGAAATTAACAACTTCTTTCATAGTGTCTAGAGAGATTCTTATAACAGGTATGTTGGACAAATGACACAGGGCTAAGTTTAAGGAGTGACTTGCACAGTGAACATAGACTGCATGGAAAAAACTTTTGCAGACTATACCAGCACAACCTTGAAACTTGCCGCTCATAGATAAAGCTCCATCATAAGCTTCCCCCTTAAGTATTTTAAATTGATTCCCATTTCTAATGTTTATCCTTTTGTATCACTTTCAGGGACAAACTTTAAAAAAGTCTCCACAAAAGATATTTTTATCGTCATGATCTTTACACATAAACTTTGCACCTAAGGTAAATTTCTCTACTCCAGAAAAGCCACAAGGTTGATTGGTGAGAATACTAAACATTCTGCCTCATTTATTTGATGGACAAATTGGGGTTGATTTAATTCACCACAGGTTTCAATTATGGCATTTTGTATCTTAAAACTTAAATACAAGCCACTTAAACTACAACTTGTGACATGTGCCTTTAATGATTCATCCCCGCCATTTATAGGATAGTGCAAAAGGGCCCGAAAATTGCCGTCATTTTCACTTGTCTCCTCTAAAGACAATGGGCCTTGATCTTTATGTCCTCTGAGTGGAAGTTCCTGACGGCCACACAAAATAATGGTTTTTATTATAGGGATTATTTTTTTGCGGTTTTTAGCAATTTGTAATTTTCTACCCAGATCAACATGAGATGCTACATCAGGTGCTTTCTTCTCAAGAACAGACATAAAGTTCCGAGCCATCATATAAAACTTTTTGTGTTAATCAGCTGATTTGTGAGAGCAAAAATAAACCTTTACTTTTTTCCACTGAGCAAAGTTGAGCTGAACTAAGTCATTCCTTACTTCTATGACTATCTACCTTAGTTTTGTCATAGGAATGACGTATGGATGGATGATAGATAGACTTATCTATCAACAAATGAAATCACATCATTTTTCTACAATAATAACAAGGGTTCATGCCAGATTTACCCTCACTCATCTCACTCACTCGGAATATCTGTCTTGGATTTTTCTACAATTAGCATATAGCTGGATATTAAGCTCATGGGGATTCAGGACATTTTTAAGCAAAGTTTATTTTACTTTACTGGATGCAAAGTTTATTTTATGGTTAGTACCTAAGCAATGGTCTAACCATGCACACCTTTAAGCAGTGGACAAATAGTGTTGGTATGTATGTAGAGCAAGGTTTGTGCTCGAGTAACAGTCTAACCAAAAGTACTATAAGATAAAGATGCCTTTAAACAATTGTTTGCCTGTTATTTCGAGCAAATTTATGGTCCTATGTCAAATTCTAAATTCTTGGTCAACTTTCTATGCAACCTACTGCAAAATACTTTTAACTGCAATTCAAAATCAATGGAAGTTTATTTTACTTCACTGGATAAAACTAAAGCTCTGTTATCATATAGGCCTATGTCAAAAATATTACAGGTCTGAGCATTAGACCCAATTCTGGTTTCAATAACAGAATTATCAGAATATGATGTACCTGCCTTGATGCTGGGATTTTAACAAGATGCAGATTCAGGTTGTTAAGGTGCAAGTCCACTACCACTTGTTGATGAGTGTAAATTTCACTATTCACTTGGCTCTAGTTATCAATCAACGGTTTGTGATTGAAAAAGTATATAGTTGTTTTTTTCTGTTTTAACATGATAGATGACTATTTAAAAAACAGGATCTAGACTTCTATATAAACATTGAAAAAGCACACGCGCAATTTAAATAAAGCTCTATGATGTTAAGAGATTATAGTGGCACGTGGCTTGGCGGCAGCCTGGTATTGTTCCAAACTCCATTTTAATAAAACAAAAAACTACGTTGCCATTACTGCGTGCACACCTTGTATGAGGTGTAAAAAGATGATTAGTAGCTTTCCATTCACTATCTCCCCTGTTCTTTACTTTTCTTTATTCATATTCTTACACTTCGAATCTAGAAAAATAATTTGTACATAGGTTTTCCATTGGTTTTGATCAATCATAGTTCCTGTTTTGTCTAGATGATGCAGTGCTGTTTGTCACTGAGGTTTCTATTTCTGTGTCCAGAATATTTTCTGGAATGTCAACTAGACTTATGTCGTGGACTGATAGGTTCTCACTTTTGTGGGCAGGTATATTTGGGGAGAAAATACGAGGACTTATAACCACCAGTTCAGCCAGAGGACATTCTCCAGAAACGTTTCCGATTTGATCCACTTGCTATTCCTGTTCATTCCTTGAGTTCACATCAGTATAGAAAACGAACTATCAATTCATTCAGCATTTATTACCTCTGATACATTATAAGATTTGTTTGTTTGCTTTGGCAGCCAAAGATTAATAAAGACTTGTGTTAGTGAAGCGCTGTAAAATCTGATATCTGGAAGAATGGGTACAAGCAAGGCAAAGACCAAAGATTCACATGCTGTATCTTCACTCTTCCTTCCTTCCTGATACCTATTCATTCCAGGCTGGCCCTGTCACGTGATAATCTAACTGAAGGCACAAGGGGTATAAAATCTTCATATTGTTCCTAAACTCAAAATATTTTCAATGGTGAGTCTGCAACCCATTATGTCATTTGGCTGTAGTATTGTGCTGTAACCCAACCTGACATCTGGTTAGTGTTCTGATTTTTCTAACTCCCTGATTGAACCTTTTCTTTTCTCCACTGGTCAAAACAAAGCAGTGTAATATAACACCACTTTCAACAACAAATAATCTATACATACTGAGACTTATCTCATTGGTAAATGTAGCATATTAGATTCAAGTATTTGAGTTCTTTTCCAAAGGAAGCAATCAGAGTGTCTCAGTATCTGTCAAGGGGTAGCATAATGTAAGAAAACTTTCTATTTTATAAAACAGAGGAATCGTAGCAAACTAAAAGCTGGGTAATATAACCTTCACTGATCTTCAACCAGTGGGCCCAAAATGACTACAGTGTTGATGGCTGTAATCAAAAATGTTCTTTTGTCAAATCATTTGGTCCATAGATTGAACTGTCAGGTGTTACTCTACCCTGACACAAAATGGTGCAACTATAGTTAGGCATTATCTACTATGAGAAATCCTTCATATATGAAATGGAGATCAGCAAAAGCAATGATAATAAATTTTGTACAATCTAAAGGTAACTGCAAAGTCTGAAAGATTATTAGAAGGGTTATATGTTAGTGAAACTGTTGCTTGATAGATTCACTCAGTGACTGTGATGTCAGTGACTGCAGAAAACACAACATTGGGTGGTTGTCAGTGGTACAGTAACAAAACTCAACCATCAAAGCATACGTCCACGAAAAGAGTACACAATATTTCTGTTGGACAAACCTCATCCATGGAGCTATTTCCTTCTCTCGAGTCCAGTAAGAGAGCTTAGGCAGTCAAACCCAAACTATTTTGACATGCAACTGGTAATAACATACATGTCAATCTAGCCTTAAAATTATAATTTATATACATAATGTGAGAACATCCGGTTCGAAATTCCCCAAAAAAGGCTTAAATAAGGGTTTAATAGCTTGATTGATACAGGTGTTGGAAGTAGCTTGGATCACAGACTAATTTGGATCTCTTGCAATTCTTTTAGACCTTAGTTCCTTAAGTGCCTCCAGAGGTAAGAAGGGTTTCAGTGAATAGCCTCCAATCTTCTTTCAAATGAGTTGCTGTGTCAATATATCCTCAGTATACACGGGCTGGCTTTGCTTAAAAATGCCCGCATTCCTAGCTAGGCTACCACCAGGGGGGGATGTTTGAACCCCTCCCCAAACTTTTTGTCTGAAGTGTAAAAATTACACAAAATGTAAAAAAAAAATTTTTTTTTTCATTTTTTTAGTTTTTTGTGTACCCCCCCCACACCTCCATCTGAAAATTTGAGTAAAACCCCACGCCAAAAAAATAATATCCTGGATAAAGCCCTGATTCATATTTTCTTTTACTTGTATTCTTTAACAGTTTAATCAAAGTTGAAAAAAAGAAGCAAAAAATATTGTTGATCATTGAATTAGAAAATTATGCTCTTTGAATTTTTAAAAATTCATATTGAGATTCTTGACAAGAATTTTTTAATTTTTCTAAAATTTTTACACGTTAAAAATGAAAGAACGCATGTACCATTTTTCTGCAATAAATTTGAGAAAGGTTTTTCTAGTGAATCTTTATCCAGTGTTCCTTTTTTGCACAGACATATTTTCTTCGCAGGGGATTACTCTTTGTCCAATATTAATGAACACTTCTTAGAGTCTCATTTATCTGATCAGATTTTTAAGGTGAGCCAATAGTTCAAAGATATTTCATTTGTTTTTCCTATTTTGATAGACACCTCTAAACAAAAACCAAGGCTAAGGACATTTTACCTCTTTATGTCAATTTTAATTTGTAAATCTTATCACGATTATCACGAATAATTAATTGAATTCATTATTTTTAATAATTATAAATTTAAGTCTGTTTGATACTTTGAACAATCACCCTATCTGAATAAATGAAAAAAGGTTAAAAGCCAACACCTACTTTCCAAGGAATCTTAGAAAAACTATTTAAATTTTCCAGTTTTGTGGAAGAGATTGAGATATTCAGGCTTAATCAAAATAAAATAATTAAGAAGCAAAAGTTTTTCTTGTTTAACAGAGGAATTTTTCAATATTTAGGAAATGCATTTGCACATATTAAAAGACTTATCAATTAGGATTGAACAAAATTGTGAAGCTGAAAACAATTTTTCTGTTCTTTATTTAAGCAAAAGGTCTATATTGAAGGTTTCAATTTTATAAATCACACATCTTAAAAGGTTACCAAAGGTCAGGACCCCCTAGAGGGAGAAGGAGCAGAGGTGGGTAGGCTACTTCATATACCTTCCCATGACATACTTTAGCCTGTAGAACCAGCCCTTCCAAAACTAGCCCCAGTCCGTGATAGTCAAAATTAGCTAATGTAGAATTTTACCATAGGCCTATAAGTCTACTTCTAATTATGTTTGCTATCTTTGTAAAGGTGTAGGTTAAGAAAATGAGACTTTCATGAATGGGTATACATGCTAAAGTATGTCCTGGTAAGGTATTTTGAAGCACTAACCTCTACTCCTTCTTCCTAGAGGGCCCTGATCTTTGATGACCTCTAAATATATCTGTGTTATAAAAGTAAAACTTTGAAAAATATACCTTCAGCTCAAATGAAGTATAACACAATTGTTTTCAGCTCCACAACTTTGCTCAATCATAATTTATAAGGTTTTATAAATATACATATAGGATATCCACCACATAGCTATTATTGGAGTTAAGTTCATTTGTGATGCAAATGGATGTTAGATATCCAATTTTAGGAATATATTTGCACATTTGAGGGATGGTGGTATATATTCTGTTAATAAATAGGTCCTGAGAAATTCTTTAATTTATTAAAAAAGCTGGAAAAGCAATGAAAGAATAAAGAATAAAGGCTCTCCCCCTGCAAAATGTGTAAACTAGGATCATTCTACTTATTATAGAGTCACAAATGTGTTCTTAATAAGGTTCTTTATGTCAAGCTGGAGTCCTAGTCTTAAAATACTGGTTGGCCAGTTGCCTAATTTAAAGATTTGTATATATATATATACACTGTCAAATTAGCCATCTGGTGGTATCCCATGCAAATACATTTCCTAAATTTGGAAAAAAAACATTGATATGGCTTCAAAATCTAATCAAACTTAAGGAACTGCATTTTCAGAACTAAAGCAATTGAAAAAGAAACTGAATAACTGAAAACTAAGGTAAAATGTTGTTTTGTCAAAATTATAATTGGTATAGACCTGTTATGTAGGCAAATTTTGGGATCCTCTAGAGGGAGGAGTGGAGGTAAGTACTTCCAAATACCTTCATGGGAGAAACTTTAGCCTGTAGACCCATTCCTTGAAAGTTTCATTTTTCTAACCTAATCCCTTCGGTAAATATTTACCAAATCATAGTATTGAGTTACAACTAAAGTGACAACACTTTATGACTTTTTTTATGCTCTTTACACATATAATAATGATATTTGTTGGAAATGAATATAAGCCCCCACCCTTATATATACCAACTCTGTATATGTTTGCGCATTCGGGGGGTGGGGGACAGTTTATACTTACCTCTCATTTACATCAGAAATAAAATTAACCCACCCCTTAATTTGCAAATATATACCCACAATGGTTATATTTAAGAGTGGGGGCTAAACTTCATTTCTAACAAAAATGATGATAAAATTCTTATTTAGCTACTTTAGGCTATCTTGGAAAAGGATGAAGTGAGGACAATGAAACTTTTAGGGAGGGCTCTAAAGGCTAAAGTAAGTCCTAGAAGGTATTTTGAAGTACCTAGCCCTACTCCTACTCCATCTAGAGGGACCTGAAATTTGTTGGCATAAATTTAGAAGTGTGGCTCCTGATAAGGAGACACGATAAGAAAAAAATTCTTACATTAAAATGTGTATAATGATCATAGTTGACATATTATTCAAGGGGAGAGTCATTATAATCAAGCCTTTCCTATAAAAATCCTTCTTTTACCAGCTTAAAAGAAAAAGTCAATTGTAAACACCCATGCTGACAAAATTAATAAATCTTTTGAAATTGCTGCTATGAATTGCCAAATAATATGTTCTATAGATAGCGTTCATTCATCCTGGTCATTGTTAATTCTGTTTTTTTTTAATGAGCAGTGGCAAAAATAAAAAATATTAATACAACCCCACCTAAATACAATTCACAATTGGAGATCTGACAACCCCATGACTGGGTTTCTTGTTAATTTTTATAGGAAAACTTATTTTTCACAATAAATGAGCCAGGTTATCATTTGTAACTATAAGCAACTAAGATCTAAAAAGCTGATATTCATCAGCCAGATCAAAAATTGCCTGGCACAATTCAATGCATCAGCCAATAACTTAATTAAATCCTATACACCCAGAGCACAACAGATCCAGCATGGACCTTAATTTTTCTCCATAGTGCGAATGAAGGTAAATTAAGGTAAGGTAAATCTGTATAATTCAATCTGATTGTGAAAATGCTAGATCATTCTAGAATCAAAAAACGTAATTTTTACATCTATTTTCATAATATTTAACCTCAATTCTGTTTTTAGCAAATATGTAGATGAAAAATAATAAAAAACTAAGACTGAAAATGATGAATGACATCTATAAAAAAATATATAGGATGAAAAATCATTAAGCACAAATTTAGAAAAAGAAAAAACATTTATTGAAAGCATGGCTTTTTTATCATTTGTTTTTTTTGGAAGTTGGAAAAAAAAGAGGAAAGAAGTGAGGATAAAGGTTGTCACCCTTGAAACTTTATTAACGCGGATTATTTGGAATATTATGAAGTAAAAAGCATTGTATTAAAATTTAACCTTATGACCAGTAGGCTACTGGTCCTAAATTTATGCCAACATTTTCCCTTAATTTTGAGTTATCAGATCGTTTTTCTGTGGCTTTATGTATGAAAATGCAATTCCTGTTATTTGAGAAGAATTTAAGCCATATTAATGTTTTTTCTTCTTCAAAATTTAGGAAATATTTGCATATCTTTAAAACCTTATAAATTAGGATTGAACAAAGTTGTGAAGCTGATAACAATTTTACTGTACTTTAGTTAAGCAGAAGATCTATTTTGCAAAGTTTCACTTTTATAACACAAAGATTTTAAAAGTTTGTCAAAGATCAGAACCCCCTAGAGGGAGAAGGAGCAGTGGTGGATAAGATACTCCAAATATCTTCCAATGACATAATATATCCTGTATACCCATCCCTTCCGAACCTATCCAGAAGTGGCTAGTATAATTTTAATCCAAGCTTAGAATTCTCCTTTAGATACTGTTGTCTATCTTTGAATTGGTGCAGGATATTACAATGACAATGTCTAGGATGGTTATACATACTAAATAATGTCTTGGCAATTTGTTTTGAAGGATCTACATTTATTCCTTCTCCCTCTACAGGGGCCTGAACTTTGATGACCTCTAAATATCTGTGTTTTATATAGGTGAAACTTTGAAAAATATATTTTATGATTTAATGATGTAAAACATACTTTTTATCAGCTCCACAACTTGGTAAAGTTATCAAAAATAGAATTATAGATTTATTAATAAATATATTAAAACATTTTATACCCTTTTTTATGCTAATTAAACAACTAACGAAAATTAATAACAGAATATAATTTCCGCACCACATCTCCCGACCCCTTAATGTGTTGTCATATAGCCTATAGGGGGGGGGATGAAATTAATTATAAAAATAAAAGATTATTATGTTAATAGATAACATAAAAAAGGCATCAAAGTGGGTTTACTCATAAAATTATTAATAAATAAATAATATTATTTGTTATAACTTACCCACAATTTTGCTCAATAACAATTTATAATGTTTTATAGATATTCAAATATATTAACTAGGAAAAAAACATTGATAAGGCTCAGAATTCTATTCAAATATTAGGAGTTTCATCTACAAAACTAAGGCCATAGAAGAAGAAATTGATAACTGAAAAATAAGGTGACATATTGTTTTGTAAAAATTTTAATTAGTAGGGCCTATAGGATCTGTTATGTAGCCTAGGAACATTTTGAGACCCTCTAAGTGAAGGAGTGAAGGCAGGTACTTTAAAACACCTCCCTGAGAGATACTTTAGCCTTTCGACCAATCCGTAATAGTATCATTTTCATAACTTAACCCTTTTCCAAGAGATACAACAGTGTCTGAAGCAGACTTTTATCCAAAATATAGACTACCCCATATTTACCAAATAGCCTTGTTAAAGAAGTGAGAACAGTGAATTTTGGATTCATGATACAAGTCTGAGTAGCCTATATATGTGCACATTAATAGGGTGGTGATCGGTACAAGCTTAATATAGGCCTATAGGTTAACCATAAAAACAGAATAGGTATTCGACTTTTATTTACTAAATTCTGCCTAATTTACTAAATTAGCATAATTCGGCCAGATGAGGAACAACCATAGCCTAAAATTAACGACCATATCAAACGAAAACAGGGATGAAAATTTTTTTCTACTGTATTTAATAGTTTACAGCACGCACCATACGGGGCCTAAAAACAACCAGCTACAAACCCTGTTCTGATTTTAAGAAATTCGTCCGGACCAATATAATTTATAATTTAGTATAATTAGGGGTAAATCCAGTGAAAAAATACAATTCCCAATCTTCTTCCAGAACACCCCGAAATGTTGAAAAAAAATCCTAAACCATAGATGTTTGGGTACTGGTGATGTGCACTGGCCCGGATAAGGACAGCATTCAACAAAAGAACGCCGGACCTTTTCAAACCAGACCCCACTATGAACTGTGAATCATTTTGTTTTTTGCGTTTACGTTGTGTAAAGTGTTATTTTTTGGGGTTTAGGGGGGGGAAGGTCCCGAGGTTGGTTTACTTAGTTAAGTATCGTTATACCCAACACCCAACCCCCCTTTTGTGCAAATACATAGCCCAAATTTGTTTCTAAACTACCATGCATCCATCGTATTTTTCTATTTCACTAGCACTAACCAAAACTGACTTTTTAAAAAGGTCCATATAATACACCAGTACCGATTTTAGTCGATATAAATTAATGATACACAGTGATGAAGTAAAAATCAATGGACATAATTTGAAGTAAAATGAAATATGTTTTATTTCTTCAAATAGAAACTGATTATAAATAGTATGAGAATTATTTTGACTCTAACACGTACTGGTGTACATGTAGTCTAAACGACAGACATTTTAGGAAAAAAAAAGTCAAAACCAGACAAAAACACGTCTCAACGCTGTTGTGTGGCATTTCCATTTGAATTTCCTATCCTTAAATAGACGTCACTCGTCCCAGACATCCTGTGTACCCAGGCCAGCCTGATACATGGGACTGAAATCTGGAAAAAGGAATATTCGTACAGACCTACTTGGCTTTTTTTTCAATACTCTGTTTTTTTAAAAAAAAAATATCTGTAAAAATATATTAGGCCAGCTTTATCAAGTTTGTTTTTCTTATCCAAAATATAAGGAAAATAAATCTGAACCCTTTAGTTAGACAATTTACGGTTTTTCTGTTCAAACCATTCTTGACAATTATTTTTATTTATGAATTTTCGTGTCTAGTTTTCTCCTTCTTCTGATATTTTACTGAAAAGCTTTCCGTGCTACCACTTCCGTCCCATTGTTCCTTTTCTGATTATTCTTTCCTAGAAAAAGGAAAAATGGCACAAAAGACTTGTCTACGGACCTAGGTTTCCCGCACATTGCTTCATAAAATGGATCGTCTAGACTCAGCAATGTTTAATATAACCTGAAAAGTTATAAAAACTGCTTGTATCATATCTTTATACGTCTCTTTCTTTTTTACCATACCTTCTTTTCTGTTCAGTAAAAGCTTCACGAATCAAGAAGCTAACGCGTGCCCAAGATTCGTCTTACAAAAGCATCCTTTGTAAATTTCAAGGCGTGACTTCACTATCCAGAAAACCTAGATTCCAAACGTACTAAGATCTGAGAAAAAACCAACCGATATGTTTCAAATATATTGTCCAGGAATTCTTCATTGTACAAAAAAAGGAATCTGCTGCTTTCACAAGAAAGGATACTGAAGAAAAAAAGACCCCTTTTTCCTGAATCTGGATATTTAGAATCCAACTTTCTTGGTATTAAGCCTTGCATGGGTGTATTTGAATAGAATATTATACAGAAAAAGTCGGAAAAAAACTGTCAATAATTTCTTATTATTAAAAAAGTATAAATAAAGAAACAAAATAAAAAAAAAAACTATTCTATCATGGATTTATTCGTAAGATTTAGTAAACATCCTGTTAATCAGAGATAAATTGACAAACCTAAAAAAATGTTAAAATTAACTTCATTGAATCAAACTAGTCTTGGTTAGGTCACATATAAAGACAAAGTATTCTTAGAGAAAGTAATCCATGTAAATATTTTAAATTTTTCTTAGTTTATATTGGTACTCATCTGTGATCGTCTAAGTTTAAAACTGAAATACCGAGTTGAATGTTGTGAGCATAAAAGCGTCTAAAAATATTAGAAAAATCTAGGGAATACGTTGATAGTGATCAGAAAGATCTTTTGAACAAATCGATGTGCATTCTTTATACACCAGAAAAGAAAGACTAAACATTTTAACCCAAACTATTGAAATTTTCGAGTACTTACGAACATCTTGGAATGCTGTAAATCATTTGGTCATGACTTTATAACACTAATTTTTCGCGTTACTTCATCTGCAAAACACCAAACTAAAAAGACACTAGAGCTGGGCATAATAAGTTTTTTGATAGTATTTAGTGCTTCCGCTGCCTTAGATTTTTGAATATAAATGAGTCTCTCAAAATCAGATCAAAAACTCAAACAAATGTTTTTGTTTTGAATTCACCAATGGTCGTTTCATTACAGTCAAACTTTCAAAAATCAAATCCCAAATAAAAAAATTATTACCAGAGCGTAACACACGAAGCTCACAAAAACAGAGGGGGAAAAAACAGAGAATATTAGTGATACCGTACAGAAAAAATTAGAATACTATTAGTAACATTTGTTGAAAATCTATCTTTAATCAAAAATCTGTGTTTTTAGCAGAGAATCCCATTTTTTTACAAACAAAGCCTGAAAAACCCGGACACAAAAAACATCCAGGACTGCAAAAAAAAAATCCCAAACGATCAAGATAAATCTCGCACGGTAACAACCCTGGATATAAGAAACTGACTGTACCAAACAATAGAGCCGACTTTACGGTGCAGGTTATAGAGATATCGAATACGACCTCTTTGGTGTTGTTCTTTATAAACTCTTCGGTGTATGTTCATAGTATGTCAATATTAAAATGCAATAAGCTAGTTTTTTTTACGACTTGTGCTATTAACAAAAAGACACTTCGTAAACTACTTTCAAAGCGGCAAGTTAAAAAAAAATATAATGAAAACAAACAAAAGTCATTTATAAAAATAATTAATTTCTTATACAACAAAATTTTGTCCTTCTCGATCAATGGGCTGAGGCTCGGTTTCTTGAACTAAATGTTACCGATTGTCGAGTCATTCGATTCAATAAAATTAATCCTAGTAAATTTTATTTTCATTCAAGTTACTCAATCTCCTCTGTTTAAATAGACCAACTGATGATATAAGAGTTTTTGTACAATAAAAGTAAACACTTTAATTTTAAATTGAAGGTAACTTTACAATATAAAAGTAAAACGTTCAGGGAAATTTTATGAAGCATTATAGATAAGTTCAAAGTGAAGCTATTTTGATAGTTTTAGGAACATAAAGTATTTGCAGAATATGTGCCATAACATGAAATTCTTCGTTGTATAGAGGGAGTAACTTGATTTCTAGAGTTCATATTATCAGTATTTGTTCTCCAGTTTGAGTAATAATAAAGCATATTTTTTCAAAATTTATACAAATTTAAATTATAATATACTATTTATAATTATGTATCCATCACTATTGGTGTTATAAAAGTTGATACCTGTCGTCAAAATTGATTATTTCTTCAATTCAAGTTTATTCAATAGCTCCGAAAAGCCCTGTTTTTTTTTATGTGTTATAGTGGATTTAATTGACGAGAAAGATTACATTATTAAGAGAAGAGAATTTGCGGAATACCCATGCCTCCAATTACGAAGATCTGGTAAAACAAAACACCAGTGTAATATATTAAACTAATTCTTCACTAATTAAAAAAAACTTTCTTAAAAACAATTTTTTCAAAGAAAAGTAAATACCATCTCAAAATAAGTATCAATATACAAAAAAAACTTTTAAAATTAATAATAGACATGACCAGAAATTACGATTAAAGAATAAATTAAACCCTCAACGAACAGACATTAAATAAACAATGATAGCGAAAGGCATCCAACAATTAACAAAATAAATTAATAAATAAATAGTAAAGCGATTAATAATTACATTAAAATTTAAAATCAATCTTGAAAATAACACAAATATTTTTTTATTAAATTATAAATGAAACATAAAAAGAACATAAATTAGATAGAAAATCAATACGAACATACACATAATATATATTAATGGAAATGTATAAATAAATCATAAGACAAGTGAAACTTAAAGAAAATCTTCAAATCAGGTTTCGATCTAATAAACATAACTAAACACAATGATGTGGGTGCTGCCTCACTGCATAAGCCGGAAACATACTGCTTCGGCACTTTAGTGTAAATAATTCTTTTAAATGTTTTCACTGTTTTAAGTTTACGAAGTCAAAAATTAATTAAGATTTTATGGAATAAATCATCACATGTATATTAAATTGACGATGTAGATTTTTTTTCAGTAAACTCATTTGAATTTTTTTTGAGTAAATTAGAATTTATATTCTGGTTTTTAGAACACATAGGGGTTTTGAACCCTACTCATATTAATTTATACTAGTTTTGAATTTGGCTCTAATATTTATATAAATTTTTGTTTTGTTTTGAGTTTCACTTATTTATTGATAATGATTTGGGGTACCAGTATGCTTTATATATTATATGATAGTCCGTACTCAAGGTGTTGAAAATGTGAGTCAGACCACGACATAATTGGGTTACTCATAGAATGAGCCTACCCTCCACTCAATAAATTGACCATTCGGATTCAAAAATACCAATGACACTTGTTTGCGAGCGGTGGAACATTTTGAAACTTGATAGGGTATTATATTTTGGAGGTTCATGCAAGAAAGTGCATGTTCCAAAATGTTTGAGGTGCATTATTACACTCAAATACAAATACCTAGAAGTGATAAAATGTTTCTATGACAAACGAGCATGATTAGTTTGAGAGAATGTCAGAGTTAAAAAAAAGGGCAAATCTAAATGAGTCTTGAACAGTCTTGGAAAGTATAAAAAAAATCAAATTGAATATTAGATATACAATGATATTAGTTGCTGAAAGATCCTTCAGTTCAAGATTATTTTTCACTGTAATTTTAATTTTCATTTTCAGTTCTGTAAGAACATTAAAATAAAAAATATGCAATATACAGGCAATTTTTTTTCAGATAAGCACCAATGACACAGAAGGCTTTAGGTTTTTACAGTTTAGTAAAGGGGCAGTATTCGAATTTGGTTTGTAGTGAAATTATTTGTCTTTAACAATTTGGAAAAGAATTATTAACTTAGACTGAATATTTGATTTATAATGATATTAATTTCTAATCAGTGCTCATCATTTCAAAATTTTACCGTAATTTTTATATTTATTTTCAATAATAAATACGAAAGAAAACATTTTTAATATAATTCGTTTTTAGTAAATCGCCCATGACGCAGTAGGTTTAAGGCCTCTGCAGTGAGGCGACATCCAAACTTTTGTGTGTAGTTATTTTTATTCGATCCAAACTGCATTTCCATATTCGTTTTAAGTTTCACTCGTTTTATGATTTATTTATTCATTTACATTAATATACATTATATGTTTGTTCTCATTGATTGTTTATTTAATTCCTATTCGTTTTAAGTTTCATTTAAACTTTAATAGCAAAATATTTGTTTTCGTTTTAAGCTTGATTTTCATATTCAATCTAAGCATTACTCGCTTTAAGATCTATTTATTCATTTATATTATTACTTGTTGTATGTTTTTTGCTATGATTGTTTATTTAATTTCTGTTTGTTTTGGGTTTCATTTATTCTTTAATAGTAATTTCTGGTAGTTTTGAGTTAGACTTTTAACAGGCATTTTCATCTCCTTAGATTAAGTTTAAAATGGCCTTTACTTTTCTATGAAGAAATTTTTTTTCGGAAAGTTTTTTTTAAATTAATTTTTGTTCGTTTTTGATCGCAAAAAATCTCTCGCTTCTATGGAAGGGGAGGGGGGGTACTTTCGAGCCGATGATTATAGACTTTAAAACAAGAGTATCGAATTTTAAATATATATCGATTGAGGATTTTTTAAAATTCTGAAAAATTACCTTTTTGATAAAAACCTTATATATGAACAATAGACAGCTTGCATAACTAGCGGAAAGCGATTAACAACATTGAATGGATTGAAAAAATAGCTTCAATCAGGGGGTTTAGACCATTTTACTTGCTGACACAAAAGGATCACGACTTGTCTGAATTGACCTTAATAAGATTTTGTGTGCCAAAGAAATTTTGTATCCTTCATAGAGTTTGCATTTTCACCTTCTAATTGGGTAACTATAAAAGATTTCCTGTGTGTTCATCCCGTAAAAAACCCCTTCCCATAACTTATAAACCCCTCTTAATAAGTTAGTTCCCAAGTTATAACATAATACGCCGACCGCTAGACACTGAGGGACCGTGGCCACCACGGAGTCTTTTGTTATCACAGCTTTGAACTATTTTAACAAAATTTTTATGTCAAAATTTTATCGGATAGATGTATTTCGTGGGAGAGGGGGACTAGTTAGCCTTCCAATCTCTTTTGACTCATAAAAATTTAAAAAAAAATTTCAGTTGTCATTCAATTGATTAGCCAATTTTCAGTACTATTGTCTTCCTCAGAAACCTTTCTATATCACTGTAATTTTTTTTCCGTAGGATTATTTTTAACTAAAAAAGCTATTCCAAATCTGAGCTGGTCCATTGGAGGAAAAAAGGTGTAAGGGGGGGCGCCCTCTCAAAATTTTTGACTCTGAAAAAGGTACGTGATAACTAGTCTTTTCAGCTGTTTTTTTAAAATGAGCAATTCTGAGAAAACAACTCAAGAGTTTTGGCTGTTAAAAACCTCCTGGTTGGTGGCCCTGTTCCTTCGGATTTTAGAAAGACACTAAAAACAATACAACCTCGAAACCTTTTTGCCTTTATGCCAATAAAAAAATCATATTATATAGAGGCTAATTCTACACACGGAAACAATTATTTTAGTGTATAGACAGAATAATACAATTGTTGCAGCATATAAACAAATCCTCCAATTTTCACTAAAAATCGGGGTATCGTACGTGTTGGGGTGTATTGCTAAGGTGTGGACGAGTGTGACTGGCTTTGAATAACAAAATGAGGAGTTTTTAGAAAAAGCCCAAATAAAACATTAAAGTCTTATGGTATTTATGACCTTTGGTTTTCTATTGTCAAAGACTTAGGAACAGAAAACATTAATTAAAAAAAAACCAACTAAAATAGCTTTATAAAAGAGGTAACCCTTAACAAGCATTATATAGAGCTATCCTCCCATTTGTGCAACAAATGGGAGGAGAGGTGGAGTTTAGTGCAAAGGGGTGGTGTACCATGAGTAAAATGTGATGTATTGAATATACAAGATTCCTTGCGTCTAAAAATGTGTCGGGCAGACAGTAAACGTCCCCTAATTGAGTTCAAATACCGCTTCCATGATTCTTAATTCATAATCTACAAAAAGAGAAATTGAATTCTAGTATCATTTAAACTATGAAGCTAGTCGTTTATATTTCGCTATGATAAATAGTAGCAAAACAATGCTATGCATAATACTTCCCAGAAAGTTTAAATTGCAAAAAACCGCTTGAATACTTGAATCATCAAAAATATTTAAAAGAAGTAATTCAATGAAAGATGTATACTTTTGGTTCTCGTGGTCAGATGTTGAGCCGTTCCTCACAGCGCTGAGAAAAAATACTGTGTTTGACTGTGTGATAAATGTGCTGTCCGATATTATTATTGTTACACGTAAAGTAGGTTCATTAATACATAAGTCTTAAACTCGTACATCTCGGTCAACATTATTGTTAATTGAAGTTACCTATTGCTCCGCACCTAATTATTTATGTCAATAAATCTATTGCCTTTTTACTTGTTCTTGTTCTATCTTATATGTACGAATCTAGTTGGATAAGATATAATTTTTAATTGTATGTAAAAGCTAAACTCTCCTTAAGGGATTCCTATATACTGATGGATAGAGAAAAAAGAGGCAACTTTTATAGTTATAAATATTAAATTTTATCACGTTTGTGTAGAGCGACATTATAATAGATGTAACACTCTCTCGTAATCTACGCGTCACTCTCGAAGTCGCTTCTATCACCCCAAAGCTAACCCGTTTGTATTGCGACAGTTGGCAGAACGGACCATATGTTCAAACCATACTATCTCGGTGTATTTTGTCCACCGATTTTTTTAAAAAAATAAAAAAACAATAAAATATCGATCCCTCTCAATAAATATATACTACGCTAAGATATTTTCAATCTTTACAACAACGCATCTGAAGAACAATAACCCAAGTACCTCATATTATACTGGTGCGATGTAACATATCCATTAGACTTTCGAATCTACTTAGCCTTTTTTTAACTTCACCTGACACTAAAGTCCCTCCCAGAAGTAATACCACACGGGCTGAAATTTACCAACTTTTAATCAGAGGGTTGGGTGATTGTACTTATAACAAGTCTAGTTTCGCTATAGACCTTGACAAGGATTAAATCACGGGCTCTCGCCCCAGTGGTAGGGTAGGTGGTGTGAGTAAGGCGGCACGTGGGGGAGGGGGGCTTGGTAACTCAACCTATCTGATAACTCAGTCCCATTTCTCTATTAAATGGATTTTCCAATCAACCTCTCCTTTTTTGAAGTGTCTCTACAAAAACTTTATAAATCAACATTATTAGCCCCAGAGTTGATCTTTGACTAAGGGCCGAGAGTGTGGTTGTGGCTTGTCTTACTCAAAAAACATATTTCTATCGAGTCATGATTTTTTGACCGACTTTCATTGGAGTCCAATATATAAAGGATAAGAAATTGTTAATCCATATTTTGAAAAACAGGTAGTACCTAGTGACTTATGAAAAACACTTCATACTGTAACAATAGTGACTTTAGTAATTTGAGTATCGTAATTATAAAAGAGTATTACAATATGGTATTATATGATAATTGTGGTGTAGTATGGGAACTATAGTGTTTTAAATATTATTTTCGACCCTTTTCAGCATTAAAGTATATTTAAAAAATTTTAATTAAATATAATTATAATACATTTAAGATGATTATATTATTTATTTAATGATTCATTACTGAAAATAAATTTATTATTCAAAGAAATGATTTATATAATGGCTTAAGAGACTAACTTTTTGAAGTATATTAAGACGAACTGGACAAATATTACAAAAACCAACAAAGAGACAAATATATAAAAAAAAACAAACAAACGAGACTGGATCAAGAGGAGAGAAAATAAAAAAATACAAAAAAAACAGCGAATATATTTTAACTTCGTAGAAACAATGTTTATTAATAACGAAGGAAACAAAAGAAGAACTAGATAAAAAAAAAACAAGATCAACATAAAACCCCCAAACCCACACACAAAAAAAAAAAAATATATCCACATGTCACAACATGAACCGTGTCGTAACAAGAGTCCATATATGTCTAATTAATTCTTGACCCCCGAGTAACTTAATACAAGTAGAAAACTTTAAGTTACTGTCATTATTCATTTGCTAAAAACTTCTTTTGTTAGCTATTACTGAAACAAACCATTTTGGTCTAGCAGGTAAAATAGTCCCCTGGTGATTATTTTAAATCTTTACTCAATTATTGACTATTGATTCATTCTTTAGAAGGTTATCATAAATTGGGTCAGTATTTAAATCACCCGTGTCCCTATTTATGGAAAGGTTAGCAAACATACGTTTTTTAATTTCTATGTCTTCTCTGGCCCATTGTGTGTAATAATTATCATTAGAAACAACAAAAGCTTCATCAAATTTTACCAAACTATCTGGTTGAAGCCAAATATGCTCTTCTAAAGCTTAAACAAATGTTTCTGGAGGCTTGCTTAATTGTAGGGTTTATTCTATTGATTTTCGGTGTGCAATAAACCTTTAAACAAATTGTTGGTGATTCCTACCAATATAGAACTTCCCACAAGAACAAGGAGTTTTACATACCCTACTTACTAGATTTTCCCGAGTTAAATCCCTACCAGAACTAAAAAACCTACCCATTGGCTTCAGCGATTGGAAACATGTATCAATACCAAATTTACATAAAACCCGTGAAAGTTTCTCACCCAAACGAGGTACATATGGTAATGAAATGAAGCTTTTTGATACAACTAAATCTAAAGACTGAGAAACCTCAATAAACCTACTATTATGTTTAACCAGTCTATTTTCTATTATTTCATCAATGACCTTAAATGGATAACTATTACAAAACCAAATATCCCTCAAGTATAATAAGTCTTAATTCAGAAATTCATGGAACCAAATTCTACAGGCCCTATTCGCTTGTAAAATTACAACCCTCCTTGTCACAGACAGCGGGTTGCAATAATGAAAATTTAAATACCGATCATTGTGTGTTGGTTTTCGGTAAATCGAGAAAAGTAAATGGAGATCCCTTTTAATTAATAAAATATCCAGAAATGGTAATTTATTATTATCCTCAATTCAACTGTAAATTTAATATTATTATCAAAACTATTTAAATGCTTACAAAATAGGTCTAAGGAGTCCAATCCATGTTTCCAAACGCACACCACATCATCCTGGAACCTACCACAGAAGCAAAAGGAGATTACAAATCTTTTTACACTTGATGTTTAAATGGCTTATATTAATATATTTTCCCATAAATGATAGATAAAATAACAAATATGTAGAACAAGAAAATTTGTCTATAAAAACCCCCTCAAAAAAAACAACAAAAAGAAAATTCATTTACAAGACTAATTGTTCTCATACTGTCATCAATATCGAGACTGGCTACCCTCACAATCTGTACTAAAATAGAGTGTTTTTCTCATTTACTTTCTGAAATATCCTCTCATAATTTTAAATCACAATTTGAATACATGGACACAACATCATAACTGCAAATAATTGAAGTTTCCTCAATCGTAAAATTTCTCAATTTCTTAGTCAGATAAGTCAAATTTCTTAAATAGTATTTTTTTGTTCCCAAAAAATGGACACAAAGTTAAAGACAATCATTTTCACAATTTTGAAACATGTGACAAAAATTTTGACAGACTGAGGTGGAGGGATAATCCAATCTCATGGATATTAAGTAGACCATAGATTTTCGGTGCCGAGCAACCCCTTTGATAAGTTTTATTATAAAACTGTGTTGCAATGTGAAAATTATTTTACAATTAGTCTAAGTCCTTTATCACTAATTTTACATATTTAACTGTATGATCAAAATAAAGTGATTTGTATGTAATATTGTAATAGCTAATTGATTTCAGTTGATTCTTCTATTCTTCAGGGTTAATAATTACGATTTTGTTTCCTTTATCGGCTTTGGTTATAGTAGGGAATTTATGCTTTTCAAAATCAGAAAGGATTTTACTGTAATTTTTTTGTGAAATTTCTACCTATTAAGTTCATGTTAAAGGTGTTTAAATTTCCTACGATCTCAGATCCAAGTTCTTGAAGAGTATCAACCTTATCTATAGAAGCCATAATTCCCGACTCCACCTTTGAAACTATTTTTGAAAAGGAGACTGGTGTTGGAAAACATAACTTAGAACCCTTCGACAAAACAGCTTCCTGTTGAATATTAAGAGGCTTCGAAGAAAAGTTTTAAATTGCTGGACCAAGACAATGACGAGTATAAAAAACAACAGAATCTTGAAAATTCCCAAACAAAAGTTTATTAAACTTGTCAACCACACGAACCTTGGACTAATGAAAATCATAGCTAAAATATATAATGGCAATGTCCTTAATTCGTATAAAAATTTCAGATGGATATTTATTTCTTAAAAAAGTTTTAAACATAATCTAAGTCCTTAGAAAGTTTAAAACGTGACTGCTTTTGTTCATAAATTAAGAAATTTAGCGCTATAATGATTAATTTATTTTTAAATTTTGTTTCATTTTTAGTTCCAAAATTGCTACATTTTTTAATATATTTCGGAATCACTTATTCCTTCTTTCAATTTTTTAAGAACATTTGCTGACTTAATAGATTTGCATGTTTTTTAACTAAAAACACATAATAATTGACAGACGCGGCTAATTTTTGCCCTGGAAATTGACGAATTAAAGATATAAAGCCAACGTGGCCAGCCATAACAAAAAAACAACAAAGAGAAAAATCTATAAAAAAAAAAAATAAAAAAGACTGAGTCCAATGGAGAGAAAAGAAAACAACAAAAACAAAACAACGTGGATAGTGCAACTGCATACAAACACTGTATCTTCAGCAGAAAATACACACAATAGGACCTAGATAAAAAAAAAAACAAGATAAAACTAAAACCCCATAACCCCACCACAAAAAAAAAAATGTACACATGGCGCAAAATGAGCAGTGTAGGAAAAAGATGCAATATATGGTGAATTCAGTCAGGACACCAGAGTAACTGAAGAAAAGTAAAAAACTGTAAGTAACTTTCATTATTAATTTGCGAAATAATTCTTTTGTTAGCTCTTACTGAAACAAACCATTTTGATCTAACATCTAAAATAGTCCCCAGGTGATTATTTTAATTCTTTACTCCCTTAGTGACTGTTGAGTCACTCTGTAGAAGGTTATCAAAAATTAGGTCAATACTTAAATTACCAGTGTTCCTGTTTATGGACAGGTTAGCAAACATCTGTTTTTTTAATTTCTAGGGCTTCACTGGACCATTTGGTGTAACACTTATCATTAGAAATAGCAAAAGCTTCATGAAATTTTACAAAATGATCTGGCTGAAGCCAAATATGCTATACTAAAGCTGAAACGAATGTTCCTGGAGGCTTGCACAATTGTATGGTTTTTTCTATTGAGTGTTGGTGTTCAATAAACCTTTTAACAAATTGTTGGTGATTCCTACCAATATAGAACTTCCCACAAGAACACAGAATTTTATTTACCCTACTTACTAGGTTTCCCCGATTTAAATCCTTTCGAGAACTAAAATAACAACCCATTGACCTCAGCGATTGGAAACATGTATCAATACCAAATTTACTTAAAACTCGTGAAAGTTTCTCACCCAAACCAGGTACATATGATAATGAAATGAAGCTTTTTGATACAACTAAATCTAAAGACTGAGAAACCTCAATAACCCTACTATTATGTTTAACCCGTCTATTTTCTATTATTTTATTAATGAACTTAATTTGATAACTATTACGAAACCAAATATCACTCAAGTATAGCAAGTCCGAATCCATAAAGTCCTATGAACAAATTACAAAGTATCTCTGCACTAATAAAATCACCACCGCCCTTTTTCAACGAAAGTGGGAGGCAAGAATGAAAATTTTAATACATATGATTGTGTGTTGGCTTTCTGTAAATTAAGACAAGTAAATTGAGATCCCTATTAATTAATAAAACATCCAGAAAAGGGAACTTATTTGTATCTTCAAACTCAACTTTAAATTTAATATTATTATCAAAACTATCTTAATGCTTACAAAATAGGTTTAATTAGTCCCATTTTTGCTTCAAAGCACTCTTCACATTATCCATGAACCTAATCCAGAAGCAAGGGGAGATTCTAGAACTGCTTATAGCGAAGGATTCAATGACATCTATGAATAGAGTTGCCAATAAAGGAGAAAGAGAAACCCCCATTGGTAACCCAAAAATTTGCCCATAAAACTCCCCTCAAAACACGAAATAAAAATAAAATTTATTTACCATAATAATTATTCTCATTATGAAATAAATATACACCCGGGATAGCGTAAAAACTTTTATTACAAAAACGTAGTCCCAGGCCCCATTATAGTTTGTTTGTTTTTTTTAAAGAACTGTTTGGCCTTAGAAACAGGAGAGGATATGTATACCAAAGTTTCATTATTAAATTAATGATTGAGAAGAATTTGAATCATCAGAATCCTCGGTTTTATAGATAATTAAATATAGATAATATAGATAATTTAAATATATATACATATATATATATATATATATATATATATATATATATATATATATATATATATATATATATATATATATATATATATATATATATATATATATATATATATATATATATATATATATATATATATATATATATATATATATATATATATATATATATATATATATATATATATATATATATATATATATATATATACGTAACTTCCAGTGGTAATTCTGGAACACAGTAACTTCCAGTGGTAATTCTGCAAAAGTATTACGCACCGGAGCAGCCCTAGCCGATGTGGCATTTAAGAGACTTCTACCAAGCTGGAAATCAATAGCATATTCATCTAATCTGAAAACTTGACTGTTCTAGTGCATTGTTCTGTCTGTTCTAATTTGGATACCTACCATACAATGCCTAAATTTGACCACAGATGAGAAACCTCTTACCGCCTTTGAAAATACCTGTCACGAGCAACGAAGAGATCCATACTCGCAGATGCCAGCACGAAGTGGCCTCCGTTATGAAGCAAAATAGATGGCGATTTCTTAGACATATTCTATGCATGCCATATAAAAACGGCTCTTTCACGGGGAGTAGCATTTCAACCCGAACTCGACAGTTTTTAGAAAAAAAATTGTCACTTATAGTCAACAATTTTATTTAAAAAAAGGGAAAATTAATTGTTTACATTTTGCTTTTCTTGTTGTTTGACTCAGTAAGTGGTTCCTTGGCTCAGAAGCTAAGGCTGTACAAGGAGCAGAAGAGTTTAAGTGAGCATTAAATTCGTGGAGGGAGGGGTGAGGAAAAAAGAAAATTTATTAAAAAAAGTAAAGGGTTCTATAAATTTTAAAATGAGAAAAAAAGGCACAATTAAAAATTTTACCGAGAATAAAACAAACTTAAAGTTTAGAAACACTGATTTTATTTTAACTTTGAAATGACAAGAAGGCTGTTCTGTTGCAGCAACTTTCTATGTAAAAATAAATCCCATTACACAAAAAGACGGCAACAGATAAAGGCTTACTATGAAGTTTTCGAAATTTACTGCTCAGCTCTTTTTTCGACCTTTAAAAGAAAAAGGGAGTTAATTGATTGTAGATTAAAGTCATGTAAAGAAGTGATAAAAAAACAAAATAAACAAAGAACAGAACTAAAACATAAAACTGACCGTAAAACAGGAAAGAACCAAATTAATATTCAGTCCTCTATAAAGTTTGAGCATTAAAATGCCCAAATGAGCATTAAATGCTTTCGTTGAATGTAACAGATTATTGCGAAAATCAGAAGAACAAACTTTGAGGAACACATAGGGACACTTTACTAATAATTATGACAAGGCGTCTGTCTATGAGTTTATAAAGTAAACAATAGGTTAAACACGCTACATTAAATAATCGTTAGCGTTGTCTATCAATGCTCCTTTCCCCTTCCATTTGTTTAGAAAACTAGAATAGACAGAATTTACTGGAGTCACTATGTATATTTTGATGAATTATGTTTTTTTCTTACCACTTTTTTCGTCAAAACTTGTCAAAACCAGGTAATTCCCCCTGGTTACAGTCCTGCTTATAGGTGAGTGAGTGAGAGAGAGAGAGAGAAAGAGTTGCCCAAACTTCACTTAAACTTTTGTTGTTAATATTTTAATTTTAAGATATAAAAAAACTAAAAAAGATGAAGTTTAAAAAAAAAACAAGTTATCTCTTAACTAGGGGATAAATAGTCTTTATTTAAAAAAATTTCCAGAAATTTGAAAAAAACATGTATTGACAGCATATTATCAAATTAAGCTATCGGTTAATGAAAAAGCCGCTGTCGACCGTGAAAAAAGTTTGTGCTGGTATTTTTTTATTCAAAAAGTAGCCAAATACGTGACAACATTCAAAACTAATTTGTATCTGTTGCGCATTCCTGGAATACAAAGTTAATTAGTGCAATAGTTTAACGCTAAGAAAATATTATGGGCCATAAATTACTTCTAAACAGTTCCGTATTTGCACAAATTCAGTCCATTTATTCCAAAATCCACTTACAGTAGCATACTCTTTTCATAGTAGTTGCTTCCTCTCCCCATTCATAGTTTACAGGACAATAAAATCCCTGGATGGATATACCCCTACCTGTTATATTATCTATTTATTCCAACAACTATATGTAAAGTACATATTTTTCACTTCTCTATTTATCTGTCATGGCAGAAACAGCACAGTTAGCTTAATTTTGAGCAAAGACAGTAATACCAGTCTCTGTTGATACAATGAAACAATGATAATATTTTTCTTCGTGTAAATTTTTTACTCTATAAAACCATAGATAGACATATCACGGGCACATCTAATATTTTGTTGGTTGGAGGGGAGAGGGAAGTGACAAAAAAAAAGATAAAAAAAACACATCAGAAATTTGTTAATATATATTTTGTTACGCTTTAAAGTTCGGACAAAAATTTTAATATTCTGATTCAAACAGTTCAAAATAATTGTTAGTCCTGGGATATAGATCATTAAAAACAAGTCTTAATTAAAAGATGGGTCAGATATGTAAGGGTTATGTCAAAAGAGTGTTGATGTAAAGGGAGGTCCAGTTGAAAAAAGAATTAGTTAAATGGGGCTGAGTTTTACTCAGTCGAACAAGGTCATTTAAATGGGGTTGAGTAGGTCGTGGAGTGGGTTTCATTGGGCCCCAGAAAACCTGGGGTCAGTTGCATGGGATATCGTTCAAATGTGGTTAAGTTGCACTTGTTTTGAGATGCACAGGGGTTGAGTTGCACGAAGGTTCAGTTAAATACAGTTAACTTACACATGGGCTGTGGTGTGTAATTGTCTTAAACAGCGGCTAGTATTTACGAGGATACGTTTAAATAGCGTTGAGTTTCATGAACGCTCAGTTACACCCACATCCTTTTATACAATGTATAAGGTCACTATAAAACTATATTGTTTTTTTTTCTCTTTAAATACATTTGCATGAGACAATATTCACATGAAAAATATTTCTTATTGTAGAAGAAGTCTGTAAAGTAAAGTGAACCAAAGGCTGTACATCCTACCCATAACCCAACAAAATATTGCTATGCCCCACCGAAGGGAAGATATTTGTTTGACACTTATAATGTGTCTCCTAATCCCTGTACGTTTTAAGGTTCGACCTTGTAACTCAGCCTCTTTAACTCTTTAGAAAACGTAGTTTTTTTCAAATAATATATATATATATATATATATATATATTATATATATATATATATATATATATATATATATATATATATATATATATATATATATATAATATATATATATATATATATATATATATATATATATATATATATATATATATATATATATATATATATATATATTTACATATAAAGCTTTTCCAGTTTGTCTTTTCTGAAGTTCATTTTGTTTAAGCAAAGTAATGTAATATAGTTTCATATAGCAACTTTACAGTCATTTAGTACAATAGTCAGGGGGCTATTAGTGAATACCAACTTGCTCTCAATCACATTTAATTCATCATCATTTAAACGTAAAAATTTCTTTCTTATAAGAAAGTAATTTTCCGATTTACTAGCCCCAATAGACCCCCCCCCCCCCAAAGTAACTACATCCCTGAGTGCAGTTCAAGAATCAAAAATCAGAAAAAGAGGCAAAGAAACTGTGGAAACACGAGAAGCCATAGAATTTTTAATTAGAATGACTCGAAAATTTCTCTTTTCTTGATAGATAACAATGTTTTACATCTAGGCGCAAAAAATGGCAGGAAAAGTTACTCCTGATAAAAACATTTTATTTATTAATATAAGTTATTAAGTTTAACAGGGTTTAAAGGTGAAGAGGGACGTCCAGTCGCAGGATGTCTGTAATTATTTCCCTACTGCAACTACTGGATATTTGAGCAGTACCTCTGTAGCTGTGACAACATGGGTCTCTAGTCTGCAACTTTACCAGATTTTCTTCAAATGATTAGAAGTGTTGAAAGAATTTCGAATCTCTCTGCCTCTGACTTCTAGGTTAATTTAATTGTTGAGTCATCGTCTCCTAAAAGGTTCTATCAACATAGAACATAATACGGCTCCGAATCAAATGTAAAAAAGATCCTGAACTCTTTTTATGAAGCGTCAAGTTTACCAGCTTTCTTGAAAATGAGAAGGAAAGTTACTTCTCTTCCATTTTCTACTTCGATTTGAAGAGTATTGTCCACGACGGAAACCTTACGAGCTCCTCAACAATCTAGAAAATTTGTAAAAATACCTGAATTTCTGAATTAAAAAGTTTGCCCCTAAAAGACCTCAAGAATCCCCATTACAAGGGGGAATTCTTAGAATGGAAACACTGTTGGTCGCTTATATTCAATAAAACAAGGTAATAGACCCGTGAATATAAGACATGAAATGCCATACTCTGGCCTGCCAATTATACAACTATGTAATCTATCACGGAAGAGAAATTCCTGCAAACACGCTAAGCTTACAATATTGAAATTAGTCATCGAGGAAATTGACATTTGACAATTTATCTGTATCTAACATGGAAAAACTTAAAAATTTTCACCAAAGTTTACATATATTCCCCTGGATTTTCTAAATATTTTTTTTTCACAAAAAAATTATTCTCTATCCTCTCAGAAAGGCATAATTCATAAGAACATTTTTGTATGTTTATGCAATTCAAGTCTTTTTGTAAAATAATCTATAGTCCTCACAAACCCTATTACTAGCATTACTAAAAGTCATCAACTCTCCCATGAGTATTTTCCATGGACCATGCACGTGCACAGAGGGGACGGAGTGGATTTCAGGTCCTTTGAAAACCCTCTGTAAACAAACAAAATCAAAAAACATACGCGACGAATACTTTCGATCCACAACAACAAAAAAATGTCTAATTAAAGCTAATAGTTAATATACTTATCCAGTTTCCTATTAAGCAAATAT
This sequence comes from Artemia sp. Qi Xiang Cuo, assembly GCF_049724085.1. Classification (NCBI taxonomy): domain Eukaryota; kingdom Metazoa; phylum Arthropoda; class Branchiopoda; order Anostraca; family Artemiidae; genus Artemia; species Artemia sp. Qi Xiang Cuo. The sequence goes on along the minus strand of NC_142798.1, from coordinate 13,254,742 downwards.
CACCCTAGCTTATGGGCCATTTGACTGACCAAACACCTTACAAAACATCGATATAATTGTGGCAGTGTTTTACTATTACTTTTTCCTCCCCTAAACGTAACCTAGGCTTAAATCTATCCCTATTTGTACCGACCTGGGCATCGAAGTCTTCTGACAAAATCCAGCAATTTTACATTTTTTTATTCGGTCGTGTAATTTCTCTATAAAATTTGTTAGTCACTACACACTTTTACAAATCGTTATAACCTGGTCTAAGTACCCCGTGATTAACCTATGTCTAGAACTATATTTCTAGGTCTAGAAACTCACTAAAAAAATTGGGTTATCAAAACTTCGCTGGACCAAAATTCTAGCTATTGAGGCTATACCGAATTATATATAAAAAATATTTTAAAAATTAAAATATAATTAATGGTTTCCTCTTTCGATTTTTTTGTTTGTTTAACATGTCAATTTAATAATGTATTTTTTTTTTTATTGTGAGTTTTGTACATTATGAATATAATTTTAAAAACATGTTTATGACTTTAGTCATATTATTTTTGACATTTATAATTTTGGCCATTTATATATCCGTTTTGTTCGTGTTCTCTTATTGTCAAGTGGAAACACCAATACTGTCGTGTTTATTATTTTTTTTGTATTTTGTGTATATTTTATTAAATATTAACATTATTATTAAGAAAGATATCAAATGAATATTAGAAGCTCTAGCCAAAATTGGGGCATTTGTCTGAATATGGCAACCATGACTAAGCTTAAGAGTTCATTAATTGGCGCTGTCATTTTCCTAATTGACAAAGTTTCTTCTGCAATTTCTACGCACGCTAAAAGATTTTCACTAATAACAAAAATCTATGTTTTATAAACAATTGTTAAAGGCGTTGATTTTAGACACTTTTTTAGTAATTTAGGCCATCTTCCAAACTAAGCGTCGCTCTATTACTGCCACTTCTAGTGGCTGATGTATTTGCTACGGCCCACTCTTCGACTTTTAGCATTTCGATTTGATTAATCCTACAAGTTATTAATTGTCGTATAGTTTATCAATTTTTATGTTTCTTTGGAACTGTGCCTTGTCTCCCCCCTCTACCTTTAGATATATAGCACCTCTTTGTAATGAATTTTTGCGCACGTGTTTGGTCTTACGCACAGTATCTTATGGCATTCCCAATACTATCACTGCACTGAAAAAGTAAAATGGTTATCTTGCCATCTGAAGGCTATCCCAAATATTAACAAAAACAATTTATGGTGACTATACAAACCTTGAACAATTTGCTTGGCTTTCTGAAGAAGAAGTCCGAATGATAACTGTAGTAATGTAATACACTAACAAACAATGGTAATGAAAAGGATATTCATTTTGGCATAAAAAAGCATAGATTTCTACTGTTTCTTTCAAGGAAGAAAGATAGCATAGCACTTTTTAGAAAAGTCTAAAGCATTGGGAATTGTTTTAGAAGCAAACTGGATAGACTGAGATGGTCAATCGGTGGATCTGATTCATTTTAGGAGGATGAACTTAAATCCAAGTCTAGTAAAGGTGAAGATTAAAATTGAGAGTCATGCAAATTCAACATGTATAAACAAGGTTGAAAATCCTTTCCAATGGTAGAGTTTCTATCTTATAGTTGAAAGTATGCATTAAAGAGAAGGAGTGTGTATTATTTATGTGCGCTTCATGGCACCTTTTCAGTTACCACAGTTAAACTGTCCTACTCAACCGAAGCGTCCTGTCCCAGTAATTTACTCAGTGGTAAATCGAGTGCGTCGAACTGCGATTTACTGTAGAAATATAGCGGGGATCATCCATACTTTTACCTGTCAGAAACCAACATATATGTTACGTTTTGCAAATATATTTTTGTGGAGGATAGGTTTTTTAGGTCAATACCTATTGCTGCTAAGAGCGGCAGTTTTAGCCATTGCTATAACTACGACGTAACCAGCTCATACGAGTAAAATGTGAAAAACAGAACCTGCGTCTTAAAATAGCTCCTCGTTTGTTTAGGGGAACTGTAAAAATGTATTTTAAACAAACATATTCGTACATACACCGTTTAACTCACATAATTTCCATTACCTGATGTCTCTGAGTCAGTAGGTTGAGAGCCTAAATCTTAAAGTAGACAAAAAATATGGAATGCTGAATGGAATAAGACAAATTTCACATCTGAATACTTTAATTGTTTGATTTAGTTCAAAATGTTGATTCAGTTTTTTTTTTGTCTTGGATAGGATTACTAGTTTCGTTGGTGTCTGATTTTGGTCCAGAAGCTTCCCTTAAATAACAATGTTAAAATGCAGGTGCATGAATATAAAATAATAATGTAATAACGTTATTGATAAAGCCATTCAAAGTTTCAAAATAATCTTTGCAACAAGGAATTTCAATAACAAGTTCAACCAGTCAAAACTAAGATTTTTATATGAACCTTGTCGCTTACTCCTTTTTATACACTATGGCCCTCATTGCCCAAGAACTTGCTTAGGTAAGTTGTCCCATGCCACTTGGAGGAAAAATTTGGCCTTCATTTGGGGGACAGCTGTTTTTCTTAACTATCTAGTGTGTGTGTGGATTCCCTAGCTCCAGGAACTTAGGAATACACCTTTAAAGGTGTTACAAAAAACAGTTTTTGCCCATTTTATTCTATATCAAATTCTAAAAGAGGATCATCAAAATAAGATACTTTGCAACCAACATCTATATCGATTGAGGTGGTATGTCTACAAATCTTTCATAAAAAAAAATTATTAGAAAAAAGCCTCAAACCAAAAAGTCAGCCTGAACAGTACTTAAATTTCTTAATTGTCTTCACAGCCCATCAGTTGCTACACATACAATTTTAAGAAACGTCAATATATTTACTAAAAAGAGGTCTACAAAAGTCTAGATGGAGCTGATTCTTGTTTTTTGTGAAGCAAATTTTAAGGATTTTGAAGGGAATTTCGGTAGTTCCAAGTAGTCTATGCTATTATATCCAGTGATTGTGTCCAGTGAATTTTAGTAGTTCCAAGTAGTCTATGCTATTATTTCCGATGATTGTGTTTAACTGACGTCTTCTATAACTCAAATCATGAAAATAACTAACAAATAGACTACGGGCAGATGGAGTTGGGCTGGTGGCATCTGAAATGGAAACAAAGAAAATAAAAATTTATATAAATACGATATAAATTCACCTACAAAGATTTTCAACAGAGATGTAAGACGTAGGCCTGAGAAATTCGATTAACATTAACATTCAGTTTCATGTTTGGGTGCCCACGGTAAAATTCAAGTTTTAAAAATATCGGCAGTACCTAAAGAGTTTCTTTTTTTAATAGCGGGAGCTCCAGCGCATTAATAACTTGATAATTTTCTGCATGATCTTGCAATCAGAAATTTAACAACCGTATCTTTTACTAATGGAAGCCCATAACTTGATGGTGACCTGCTTGTTCTGGCAATTAGATATTTACCAGCCGTTTAGACGGTCTGTCTATATAACAGAAATCATTGCCTCATTCCTCATAATAAACATCAACTATCTCCATTATGCAACCTTGGCAAGAGCGGTGGCCAACCTCAGTGCCAACCTCTGTGCAGGCGACTGAAACCAAAAATCTACTAATATTTATTTACTAGATGTAATATTGAAATTAAATAAACTAAATATTTATTGACTACAATATTTGATCAAATACTTAATATCTATAAAAATTTGCTACAGTGTATTTTTTTAGCATAATATTGGACAAGGCTTGATAGAAACTGAAATAAAAAAGGACCCCTAACACTACCCTACAACATCAACCGGGGGTAAGACCTAAATTCAAGTCTACACGAATAATACCTTTATTTACTTGAGGCATGAAAAACGAGGGTCCATGTTGTTGTGAATAAGGCAGACTGGGACAGAGGTATACGATAATTCATCAGATGTCATCAACAGGTATTGCAAAGCTGACAGCCATCCACTAGTGCGTTATCCACTGTACGGCGGTGGCATGTTAAAGGGGTTTGAGACCTGATCAACTGACCTGATTCGCGCGTCTCACCAAAGTAAGTTTCTCAAAATCGATTTTATTTAATCATCATTTCATCATTTAAATTGCTGAGTAGGATTTTATTACTATGATTTTCATCATATTCTTTTTTTTTATAACAGATTTCTGTTATTATTATGAAAGTCGTTGACCTCACTACGTTTTACAATGCGCTTTTTTAGACTAGCCTCACATAAAGTATTTATAGTATATTATAATATAATTAATAATTATCACTGTTTATGATAAAGAAACACAATTATTGTCTCATAGAAGAAGCGTCAATTCGTTGTGCAGATTAATGATCGGGGTAAGGGTAATTTTGAATTCTCATTAAATAGTCAGTAAAAATTGAAGTTTCAATAATTTTTAGTTTGCGGTTATTTCATGGTGGTAATTGCATTTCATGGTGGTATTTCAGGTAAATTGCATTTCATGGTGGTATTTCAGGTAAATTGCATTTCATGGTGGTATTTCAGGTAAATTGCATTTCATGGTGGTATTTCAGGTAAATTGCATTTCAGGTATGTAGACAGGGTGAAGATCTTTGGCCAAGCATCCCCCCTACCAGGTATTAATATTTGTCCATCTTCTTTTTTATTTTGACCCATTCAATCTTTTTCTTTTCTATTTGTTTTAATATATTAATAAATATGATGAAAAACAAATCAGTTGTATTTTGAGGCTCAGACTAACCCCCCTCCTCCCCCCCCCCGAAGAGAAATTATATACTATACATTTATTATTATTATACTAAACATTTAGTATAAAATACATTTTATACTAAAATTATTATACTATACTATACATTAAATTGTATGTAAATACATGAAATTATTATACTATACATTTTCCCATGATTTTGCCACATTTCAAATTTGGTGTAAAAAGCTCCCAATAAAATCAACTTAAAAAAATCCACAAACATGAATCCACTCATGGTTGTATTTCCACTCTTGTCATCGGACATATGAAGCATCATAAAAATAAAACCATTAATACATTTTTTATCCTGAAAAGCCTATATGAGTAATATGGCTGCAATGTGTTTGCTCTTAAAAACAAAGACAAGGATACTAAAAAAAAAAAACATCCATCACGACAATTCCCACCCCCATTGGGCAACCCATTGGGGGTGTTAATTCCCACCCCAAGGGCAATAATGCAAGGAAGTTAAGATGGTTAGGTTATGTTTTCAAACAGTTCGTGGTAACGAACTGTAAGTAAGGAGCGACCCGGCTCAATGGTAACCGAAACTGTAGAAAACGGAATTTTGATACCAATAGATACATCAAAAGAATCAGATATTAATGCTGATTTCAAATATATTAGTTTCATCAAGTTTAGTCCTACATATCAAAAGTTACGCACCTGAGAAAATTTGGCTGATTTTCGAAAACAGAGTGAAAGACCCCCTAAAAGCTATAGAACCTTAATGAAAATCACACCATCATATTCAGCGTATCAGAAAACCCTACTGCGGAGGTTTCAAGCTCCCATCTACAAAAATGTGGAATTTTTAATTTTTTTAACAGAAAATATTACGAATATGATTGGGTTCATCCCCTAGTCAATACCTCGCTCTTTAAGCCAAAGATTTTTAGTACTTTCATAAGAGCTATTTATTCTAATTAACGGCCTTTGTGATTAAGGGGTCATTTTAAAGAATTGGAACAAAATTCGAACTTTAGCTTAAAGAGCAAGGTATGGCGAACCCTCTAATATACCTATTAAAAATATAAGAATATAGAGGTTCGTTACGTAAGTTAATTCGTAAGTTCCTTCTACTTAATGCTATTAAAAACGTTCGTAAATAAAATTAAACAGGTTTCAAGAAAGCCATTTAACCAAATAAAAGAAAAATCAATATTCATTTTTTTTAATTATTCATGCACGGTCAGTCAAAATAAAAACCTTCATTAAATCAAAAACTTTAAAAAAATAAATAAAAAAAACAAGTGTTTTTAACTAAAAGTAAGGAGCAACATCAAAACTTAAAACCAACAGAAAGTAATCCGTGTATTAAAGAGGCTGTCCCCTCCTCAATGCCTCGCTCTTTACGCTAAAGTTTGACTTTCTCACAACTCTATTTTTAAACTGACTGTCCTTAATGGTAATCAGAAAATTCTTGGCGCTTCACGGCATAGCAATGCTTCTTAAGGTTATTTTCTTTCCTTACATTTTCGTTCCTTACAATTTTTTTCCCTGTTTTCTGAGAAACAAATACGAAGAAAAATGGATGAACTAGTGATAAATCCCATAACTTTTTAGGCACTTCATGCAAGAAAACGCTAATTTGGATCATTCCCTTATTCTGTTTATTAGTAAATAAACAAAAAACAAAAGAGAGTTTCTAATAGAGATTTTAGTAGACTTTGCTCAAAGGACTTTTACGAATCTCCTTGCGAAATTTCCCAAACAAACAACTCAACTGCATGTTAGAGTAGACCATTATGATGGAATATTTAAAGACATTGAGGGTTGTGAAGTTGTTTCTTTGAAAGACATTAGTGGTTGCCATGAACGGCGTGAAAACAGGCCTGGAAAATCCTTTTCAATTCGACCGAACATGATTCTCGACAGCTGGGACTCTATCATGCTTGATATCCAAAGTAAAGCAAAGCTTATAGAATGCATATTTAAGCTTTGGACCAGTACTGACTGCAAAGTCCTTGCTTTTCCAGTGTACCTATCAGGAAGATTTGGAGATATAACCGGAGTAGTTCAACTGCGTCCATGTAATGACACTACCAACTAGGAAACCTTTTCTAATGAACTGAGCAGCATACATGAGGAGGTGGATATCTACTTTGATCTTCATATGGTTTTTTGCGGCCGAACTGTGTGCAGAGCTATAATTTTAGAAGACAATGACAATGAAATTGCGGTCATCATGCTTTACTGTCTCAAGATTTTTGATAAGCAAAGCCATGTCACCCCTAATGTTTTGTTTCGTTTGCGGGACAAAGTCATTTCGATCACTGAACTTGCAAATAGACTCCCAGCGTCTCTAGTGAATTCAATTGCGTTTTTGCACTGTTTCACCCGATGTGATACTGTGAGCTTCGTTTTCTCCAAAGGGAAGAAGACGATCCTTAGAGCAGCTGTGCCGTGGTTACCTCGAACATCTACTCTTACCTGAACAGACTTTGGGACAAATCGACAGAGTAGTTGAGCTTGTGGAAGATATTATGAAGCTGTTTTGCGAGATTTTGATTACCTTATACAGAAAGTTAGAGGAATTTTCGTGCTTGAATGAACTCCACGTTCACTTGTTCCCTCGCCCGAAAACATTGAAGAGCCTGCCTCCAACCGACGACTCCTTTGCCTTACATGTGAAAAGATGCATTTACCAGTGGTCCATCAAACTGCAGGCACTTACACCTTGCCCTTCGTACCTTTCTCCACTTGATTTTGGATGGGAGATGAAGGACAGATGCACAATACCCATTAAATCAACTTTTCCTGCTTGGCCATCCACTATTCAGAAAACGTCGCCATATTGCAAGTATAAGTCTTGTGTTCAAAAATGTACATGTGCAGTTAGAGGTTGCGATCTTTTGTGCTCTTTTTGTGGGAAGTGCTGCGAGACCGAGGCTGATTCAGACGAGGAATAATTGTGCGTAACTAGAAATGGAGCGATACTAGGAAAAAAACGTAATAAATTCGGGAAAGTGAGCATTAAATAAATAGTGTTAATTCTGACTTTGTTTAGTTTCTTTACCTGCGACATTACTGCCATTTTTTCTTCTAATTAATTGTGTTAGTTTGTTATGAAGACATTCTATGACCTCTAGGAATTTCTATCACGTATTTGAGTGTAAAACTTCACCTCAAACCTTGTGAAAGATTCCTAGTATTACATTAAACAACATAATACAATAACAAGTAGAAATTCGGTATGTTTTAGCCACTACGCGCAAAAACTTTTAGTATTTTTCGGCTTAACATCGTCAACTTAGGAACAAGGGGGCAGGATAATTCTTGTACCTGCCCCATTCCATCCTGGTATGTTTCACAATTTCAACACCTGGCGCCCGGACTAATATGTTGATCCCCAACGACAACTAAACCAGTGGCGGTTCTGGCCTCTCTTGTACGCCAGGGGCAAAATCTGGATTATTCCCCCTCCCCCTTGTCCCCGAAAAATTTTCAGGCCAGATTTTAACATAATTTTTATGTATTAACAAAATTATTTTCAATTTAATAGTTAACTGATAATTTATTTCTTAATTGTTATTATCTTAATTTGATAATTATTTTTATTTCATTAGTTTTTATTTTATTTTACCAATTAATTAATAATTTATTTTTTAATCATTATTATCTTAATTTAATTATTATTATTATTTATTTGAAATTTTGCACCCCTAGAATTTCTGCACCCGGGGCAAGTGCCCCCTCTGTCCCCCCTAAAACCGTCACTGAACAAGACCGTCAAAGGAAAGCTATACCTTCTTATACTGTTTGGTGCCATACAGTGGCGTCATTTCATTCTAACTAAGGGAGGGGGGGGGCTAAGCAACCTCTGTGGGCCCCCTAAATTGGTTGGCTCACAGTTATTGAAGAGCAATATTTCTTCGCAATGGTTAGCACAGGCCTCTCCCAAAATCGACAAATAATATTAAGAAGAAATTTAAAAGTGTTTAATGAATACAGAGAGAACTTAAGTTAGAAATTAATTCACAGTTTTATTGTAACACTAAGAACCGACAAGGTTTCATTTTTCTAAAAATATTTTCTAACTAAATATTTTATATAGTTTGATTTTATATAATAATTTAATATATTTAAATATATTGTCTAACCATACAATTAAAATCCAACGATTTCCTAAGAGCCTTTTTACTAAATACCAACATCAGATCTCTCATAACTCTCATTACCGATCTATTCCACTATGCCCATCTTGTAGTAGATGATTACTTCAGCTGAACAACAGTTATGCCAGTGCCTTTCTGAACATTAACAAACAGTTGGTATCGTGTACTGCTATTCTAGATAAAACAATACAGCTTTGGAAGAGTGGCAAAAAAATATGCGTTTCATCTCAAGTTCTGAATGGGTCTATGAGGATGGCAGTTAATGTAAATTTCTGTATAATGTAAATTGTATATCTGTAAATTTCTAAATAATGTAAATTAGCAGGGCAGTAAGCAGCACCGAGTCGCTTAAGTGTTAAATGTATTTAATTTTATAAAAATGTAGGCAAAGCTATGATTATCTTAGCTTTACCAGGGAACAATTAATGTTAGTTTCTTTAGCTTAAAGCTTACCACTTTCATTTAAAAACGGTTTCAACATGGAGTAGTAACAACATAAGTATGACTTATTGCACAAATGAGACCTTCAAGCGAAATTGGAGGGATAGGCCAGAGGCTACTAAAAACATGTATTCAGCTCAAAAAACTTCAGCGTATTACAACTTAGATAATTTCAAATGTTGAATTAATTCTTCTTTCGGGAACATTTTCTTTGTAATTTGTTCTTTAGCTTGTTTTGTCATATTCCCAGGCGTGCCACCTAGGTTATTACCCCCTCTCCCCTACATCTAACCCAGCAGAGCATCCATTGTGCAATATTTAGTCCAGGACTGGCACTCCTTTAATAGTACAGGCAGCTTTAATATTTCTCCTTTATTAGTTCAGTGTCAGCACTCCTGAAGACAGTTCAAAAGAACAGAAAACTATGGAATCCCCTATTAGTATTTTTAACTTTTACAAAAAAGTCAATAACACCAAAGAATAAACTAATTAGTAAGAAAGAAAAGATTTAAAAAAAAAAAAAAAAAAAAAAATAAAAAAAAAATAAAATGCGATGAAAGTATTCTCCTTCTGTTCATAATCCTGCAATTTCAAGGATACAATCTTACTTAAAAAAAAGAATAATGATATACTTAAATTACCTCCACATTGAGGAAACGTAATCTTGTTAATTCTGGAAGGAGTTTAGATAAACCCAAGTCGGTAATGTTACTGCAAAAACTTAAATTCAGTTCTTCTATAAATCGTTTCAATGGCAAAGGCTGTGCTGCAAGGTCCATAAGACCACAATCGGTAATCTGAAATAAAAACAAACATAAAATACGAACAACATCAAATATGCCTTTACATCTAAAATCGGCAAAAACTAAATTGTAGACCATGAAGAACAACTATAAGAATATATGAGAAAATACTTCTTATCATTTACATAGTAATATAAAAGTAGATACACATTTAAAACATTTCAAATATATTTCCATCTATGGTTTTGTTTTTTTCACAAGGTCGGAATTCCATCCCAAAGGACCTAAGACTAATAGAAAAGGATAACCTTTCCCTTCCGTCAAGCTAAATGTTTAATATGTAACCTTGACAGAATAGAAAAAGTCAAGCAGATATCGGGCCAATGATGATATAAGTATTGCTTTCTTTGATAAATGTAGCTGATCAAAGAAGTACAATCAAGGTATTTATTAAAAAACTCCACGTCAAAATTGTGTCGAAAGGCACACGTCAAAAAGTCGAAAGGCCACGTCAAAAGGCACAAATCACTTCCAATATCTAGGTTTATCTTGGATATACCGTGTCTAATTATGTTTTATAAGCCAAACAAAATAGAAACTATAGTTATTTTGGTATGTCCTATGTGCAACACGGCAAAGGAATTGACTGTCACCCTTAGTTTCACACCTTAGGATAACACAACCTAGACCCAGTAATATATAGAATTCTAACACCAAGCTTATTTTTCATGATTAGGTAGTGGAGGGTACATCATTGTCTGTTTTTACTCGTCCCGTTCATCATAGAACTTATGTTATGTGCTGAACGGGGAACTGTGTGTCTAGATTGGGAACTTTCATCGTTGGTATGTGAACTGTTTTCGTAGCAGTATCTACCAGAGAAACCGTTCCCTCTAGGAAATATTTATAAGAGGACACAAAGGACGTGGCACCTCAGGTCAAATAATGTGACCCTCCCTGCTAATTTCTGTTCGAATAATTTCTGTTCTTACTTTCAGTTAAACAAACTTTTTTTTATTTTATTTCTGAACGTTTTTGAATTAATATAGGTTTTGAATTTGGCTCACCGTACATGAATAATTAAAATGAAATTTGCTTATTAGTTTTACTTTTTTTTAACTAATAATAACCTAATAATAGCCTAAGTTTGATTTTTGTTTCAGTTATTTAAGAATGATTTCTGAATCACAAAGTCAGTTTAATTAGAATAATAACCCTTTTTAAAAGTTGAAAAAAACTTTAGCGTAAGAGCGAGCTATTGAGGAGAGGCAACCCCCCTTATATACGTAACAACTTCTGTTTGTTTTAAGTTTTAATGCTGCTCCTTACATTTAGTTGAAAAAGCGTGTTTTTTTTATTTAATTTTTGATGTTTTTTAAATAATGCTGGGAAATCCAGCGCCCCCCTTCATGAAAATTCTCTTCCCCCATGAAAAATTCTTCCATGGAAAGATTCTCCCACGTAACCACCTTCCCCCTCCCACCAGAAAAAATCCCCCCTGAAAACGTCTGGATACTTCCCAATAGCCAATACTATATGTAAACAATGGACAAAGCTCATAACTTGCAGCCCTTCCCCCGGGGACTGTGGGGGATTAAGCCATCCTCAGAGACATAGTTATTAAATTTTTTGACTATGCTGAACAAAACAGTTATCTCAAAATTTTGATCCGGTGACTTTGGTAAAAAAATGAGCGTGGGAGGGGGCCTTGTTGCCCTCCAAAACTTTTGGTCACTTAAAAAGGGCACTTGAACTTTTAATTTCCGTTCGAATGAGCCCTCTCGCGACATTCTAGGACCATTGGGTCGATACCATCACCCATGGGGGAAGAAAACAACAAATAAACACGCACCCGTGATCTTTCTTCTGGCAAAAAATAGAAAATTCCACATTTTTGCAGATAGGAGCTTGAAAACTCTACAGTAGGGTTATCTGATACGCTGAATATGATGGTGTGATTTTCATTAAGATTCTATAACTTTTAATGGGTAAAACTAAACTTAATGAAACTTGTATATTTAAAATCAGCATAAAAATACAATTCTTTTGATGTATCTATAAGAATCAAATTCCTTTTTATAGAGTTTCACTTATTATTGAGTTACTTACTTAGTAAGGAGTAAGTCTCTCCTTATTTACAGTTCGTTAAAATGAACTGTTTGATAATATGTCTATGGCTACTAGGAACGCAAAAAGTCCGCCGAAGGGTGCTTTATTTACCAAGTCCAGAAACAGAGCAGACCTGAGCCACGACTCAGAAAAGAGTCAGAACAGATTCACAAACAGTCTCAAAGAAATATAGAGTGCATAATACGTATATATAGAGGGGATCACTGCTCCAGAATCAGGAAACCGACATGCATGATTTTATTATGGATCCTAGGCCCAATTACTTTATTGTAATGAAAGCTGGTCACCGTGGCTGTAACAAAAAGGCAATAAGAATGTGTCGTGATATATGAAAAAGGAATAATAAAAAAATGTGTTTGGGAATGAAGCTCACTATATACTGTTGTGAAGTACAGCTATATTAGAAACGGATTTGTTTTAATTGAGAACACTCTTTACATAATTTTTTTTCGAACTTCAAATCAAATCGACAGAATTTGTGACAACAGATTTGGGGCCCCTCCAAAAATCAGGGAGGGGCTATAGCCCCAGCCAGCCCCCCCCCACCCTAAATGACGTCCCTGGTGCCATTTGGTCTTAGCTTATTCGTTTTTCCTGATTTTCACCCAGAGTTTTTTTTTCTAATTTTTTAAGATTTTTTAGTTTAGGACCTTCTACTGCCGAAACTGCATAACTGCTTATGGAGGTCTTTCTCACTAAACTCAATTTAATTAATGTTTCGTAATTTATTAAGACGTATTTGGTTGTATAAGTTTCTGCTTGCCCAATTTAATCAAATTTCATTTTCAATTGTCCATAGTTCTTTAATGTTTTTGTTATCTTTTTATTATTATGCAAGCTATATCGAAAATATGTATACATACATATTATTATAGGGATAAATATATATAATATACTTAACAAAATTTTTCCTATAATAGGTAGGCTACTATTTCCCCTTTGAATATATCATAAAATTCCTGCATGTAATTGGTATGAAAAAAAAGAATTACATTTTCCATTCAGATCCTCAATTGTTTTTTTGACACCAGTTGCCAGATTGACAAGATCCGCATATTTGGCTGTTGTGACTTTCATCATTGTTTCAACAACCTTATAATCTTCCTTAAAAAGTAAAATGAAAGGTTGACCATTACATAAAATAAATTAAAAATCAATAAAATATTATTTTTAGGCTATACAGGAATGTAAAAAAAAAAAACGAAATTTGTATACACAGCCCAAAAGCTTATATGAGGGAAGGGGCGGGGCTGACGATATTTTTCAAGAAATAGGAGTTTGATAAAAATAATTAGCTTATGTGGCCTTAATATCCAGACTGCTACACATTACAACAAGACAAAACCAAATCCAAAAGCGAGGTCCTTGGATTTGCCTTGATTTGAGAGCCCTCTGGGCGCTACTGGCTGTGCAGGTGCGGATATGATGTATGTGACGAGCATGATAAACCAAATATTCCAGTTATCTAACCACAAAACACAAAAAGGAATGTGACAACAGACTATTATAGATGAAAGGGAGCTGAAAAGAAAATAGGAAAAAACCTTTAGGACATAGACATAAGAATTTTTTATTTTACCAAAAAAAAAAAACATTCAAGTAAAATCAGAAATAACTAGACAACCACATTAAGATTTTAAAAAAAAATCCTGTTGGTGGCTGTATCTTCTAACCACCCTTTAATCAAAAATAAATAAAAACAATAATAATTATCAATAAATTCTTATTTTTTCAAAAAAAAAAAAAAAAAAAAAAAAAAAAAAAAAAGTCAAGAAAACAATTTACATTGTCACACTCTAACCATACCCCCACCCCCTTCCCTCTTCCTCTCCCCTCCCCCTTTCCCTCTTCCTCTCCCCAATCTCCAAAAATTATCCTCCATTTTCAACAAAAAAATTCTTTAACTCTTTCTTAAATTAAACTAAGTTATAGGCCGCTCTAATACTATCCGGGAGACCATTCCATGGCGAAACACCTATGTTCCGTAAAGCAAAAATTGACCTTGTTGAATGTCGGATCTCACTGACCAAATGGTCAACATTTCGTGTAGAATATTCATGGTAGAGAAAATTGCGGGAAAATACATTCCAAAAGTACTCAGGAGATAATCTATTCAAACGCTAATAGACAAGAACTGATAACTGATAATCACGCTGCAGCCCAATATTCAGGATGCCAAATTTTTGTAAGATTCTGCAGGACTTTCACAATGGCACATCTCTCCGAGTACTCTGATTGCTTTATTCTGAACAATTTGTATCCCTTTATAGTTGCCGATGAAATTACTCGCATATACCGAGCATCCGTACCCAATATAAGGGGTCTACAATAGCGCTGTAAATGAGCTTGAGGGTTGACAGAGGAAAGGTATGCTTCAGTTTTCTCAGTATCCTGAGTCCTCTGGCAGCTTTAGCTGATACTATCTTGCTGTGTTTTTTCCAGCTGAGATTGCAGTCGATATGAAAACCCAAGTAACGGAGATCATATAAAAGGAGGTTTGACTGGTCATAATTTGAGAGCATTAATTCTTCTTTTGCTATGTTAACTTACAACTTGATATAAATGATATTAATTAATTATAATCAATGTAATTATAATTTCAATAATTAACATAATCCTACAATACTTTGCTGTCCCTGTAAACTCCAGCTCTGTCACAATCGAGCGACGTCATACGCGAGGTAACCGAAACTATTATCTTTATGACTCTCATTATATATATACATTATATATATACATTATCTATCTACTCTCTTTCAGCCAGAAATAATTGTATATGAATTTATTTATTTATTTTATTTATTTATATTTTCTTGAGAACGGCAGGATATTTTTTTTTCTGAAAATTGACAAATCGAAAAAATTCCGGCCTGAAAAAACTATCTAGATGCTATGAAAAGTTGGCAATAGTTGTTATTGTTGATATACACCCGCCTCTATAGCATCTTCTAATAACCACTTGTTTTTAAAGTTAATAGAAAAAAAGAAGAATTTTTTAACAGATTTTTAGATTCTAGATATATTGCTTTTTTGAACAGTATCATTTATTTTTCATCTATTTCAAGAACGATTGTGACCCCTTTTATTCTTAGCACTCAACGTTTCTGGTAATTTCCTTGTTTTTAAAGGAATATCTCTTTTCTTCAATATCCCCCGCGATCTCTTCGTTCTGAGGGTTTGCCTCATCGTCCAATTGAGGCCAAAAAAGGTAGAAATTAAAATTTCAGATGATATTTTCATCAACAGATCTATAAGAAGGAAATAACCTTAAAACTAAAACCTATTATCTTTATTCACTTATTTACATATCATATTTGGTACTGTTGTACTAAACGGACTCTTTTATATAGTGCTAGTTTGGTTAATGCTAATTAAATAAAATAAAATAGGATGAATATATAATAGTTTAGAAACAAATTTGGGCTATATATTTGCACATTGGGGGGGGGGGAGCATAGCAAAAATTAAAAAAGTAACCTAATCAAAAAAAGGTAAATTTTTTCCCAAAAAAAAAAACCCAAGAAACAACAATTTAAATAAAGTATACGCAATTAAAACCACGCTATACATTGAATTTCTCTACCGCGGTCTCTTGTATCATCCCGTAAAAACTGGTTTTTCAACGCGTCTCGAGTTTGAGATACAAAAAGAGTCCCTTTAGTACAACAGTACCTCATATTTTTATCTTTGTATTGTATACTTCAAAAGGTGAAATAAGGAGAGGGGAATAAATAGAACAAAGATCTATGGATTCTAATAGAACAAAATAATAATAATACAAACAAATAATAATAGAAATAGATACTAATAGTTCAAGACTATGGATACTAATAGAACAAGATACTAATAACCCTTACCACCTTTTGGACTACAGCATCCAAATTGTGGTGCTCATCAGCAGTTCAGCGAAATTGCCACAAACATTTTGACACGTTATTAAGATACACTTACACCGGAAAACTTTGGTTCTTCCTGAAGATAATTTTCAATATCAGAGCAAGTTTTTGTTGCTCATCCAATCTGTGGTGCTCAGCTGCAGCGCAGCCAAGCCCCTAGTGCTCAATGAGAAAATTGCACACAAATATTTTGACACAATATTAAGATACACTTACATCGGATAACGTTGGTTCTTCCTGAAGATAATTTTCAATATCAGAGCAAGTTTTTGTTGCTCATCCAATCTATGGTGCTCACCTGCAGCGCAGTCAAGCCCCTAGTGCTCAATGAGAAATTTGTAAAATTTCTTCTGAGAAAGTTCTATCTAAAATAATTATCATAAACAAAAAATGTTGAGTAGGTGTCTTTTTGCACTGTAAGTAATAAAGAAAAAAAAATCATGAGTATCATAAATCACCAACATAAAAGTATGGGCCAAACTGGCTTAATTGAAAGGGCTTGATGCCTCACCCAGGGCCGTCTCGTTTGAGGGGGCAAGGGGGGGACGCCCCCCCCCCAAATTTTTTTGGGTACTTTTTAAAAAAAGTAATTGGTAAAATTCTGGCGCAAAGCGCCACAATTTTTCAGATGCCGCTAAAATTCTTTGTTCAGTTCAATAAAGATCAAGAG